>NC_134484.1:262223468-262426184 GCF_040206685.1 Ascaphus truei
AGTATTGTTTTAGAGTTCATAATTATGTAATCTTAGTAGCCTGTTTGCATGCTTTGATAGTATGTTCTAAATATTGCTATTATAACATAGCGCCTGCAGAATTCAGATTATAGATTGTTTAGTAATAGTTCAATACAGGCATACCCCGCTTTAAGTACACTCACTTTAAGTACACTCGCGAGTAAGTACATATCGCCCAATAGGCAAACGGCAGCTCACGCATGCGCCTGTCATCACGTCCTGAACAGCAATACCGGCTCCCTACCTGTACCAAAGCTGTGCGCAAGCGGGGAGACTATAGAGCCTGTTACACATGCGTTATTTACATCAGTTATGCACGTATATAACGATTGCCGTACAGTACATGCATCGATAAGTGGGAAAAGGTAGTGCTTCACTTTAAGTACATTTTCGCTTTACATACATGCTCCGGTCCCATTGCGTACGTTAATGCGGGGTATGCCTGTATGCTGTGAAGCTGCTTTCCCCTTGCTTGGGAAGATTTAAACCCTTTAGGCTCCAATTTAATGGAGCCTACATCTTCACCAGGAAATGATGGCTTCCTAGCATATTCAATAAGGGCCTGTTTAAATTGCTGGAATGTCCCTTCATGCATCAAGCATATGAGAAGCAAACGGTATTAAAGCCATTTGGCATATCACTGATTTACTATTCCATCCATTGCTGACTGTGTCAAATGCACTCATTTTATTTGTTCAAATTGGATATATTTGACACACTTTTCTTAGGATAATGATTAGTGGCAGCTCTGACCTTGGACATTAAATGACACTGAAAAGGGAGAAAACTGACAACACCATTATATACATTTAAAGCATGTATCATCATCCATTACATCCCTTATTCCTCTGATAGCTACTTCCCATTAGGGCTTGCTTATCCTGGCGGATACCTTAGTATTACGGGATACATATTCTAAATTACATTTTAGAGCTTTACACATAATCCTACATTATCAAAAAATATTCTCGAAGATTTGTGTTCTAATTAAGTATTTTATATATAGGAATTATGCTGATTACCATAAAAATTTAAAAAAAACATGCATTGAATAGAAATACATTCGGTAAACTTTACAACAGTTTTTAAAAGCTAGCTGGCAGTCACTCTGAGATATGTATGTATGTATGTCTTTATTTATATAGCGCCATTAAGGTACTTAGAGCTTCACAGCAGTAATACATGTGACATAATCATATAAATAACAAATAATACAAATAACATATAATGGCAAGAAGTGCTTCAGACATAAAAGTGACATTTAGGAAAAGGAGTCCCTGCCCCGAAGAGCTTACAATCTCATTTGAAAGAAAATGTGTTATTTCATATATATTAATACCGCACCGATTGCAGCCCTGTAGGATTAACACTGTGAGGGGTCCCATTGAAAGGAATGAACCCCCCCCCTCACCTGCCAGCTCCCCCAGCACCACAGTTTTACAGAGTTTTAGTTGTGGTGCCAAAAACAGTAAGGACAGCTAAATCTGTAGGTTAAATGTTTGACCAACAATTTACAGGTGTCATGTTTTACTGACTGTGTCTATGAACCTAAATGTGCAAGCAATGCATCGCCATTAGTATGGAAACTCAATAGCCAGTGGCAAGCTTGGAAAATCCACAGGGATTCTAAAAGAAAAAAGGAAGAGAGAGCGCACGCCCATAGCGTAAAATAGTAAATTTAATGAGGGGGGGGGGGGGTAAGGGGATAAGAAATGCACTTACAAAAGTACAATAAAATCAGGCATTGCATGATATAATCACCACCATCCGGTAAGTATCTGCAGCGTCTCGGGGTAATTCCGGTCTTGCAGTATCAGGATAAACGTCCCAATAAATGTCCAGGGCAAGTATCCTCTGTAGAAATGTAATAGAGTCCTGGAAAGTGGCTCCGTGTAATACAAGCCTCTGCAGAAATCGCGCGGATCAGTCAATTCCAGCGCGCGGTGATGACGTCAGTGTCAATGCGTCTGACGTAATGACGCTCCCTGACGCGTTTCGTCACTCACGGGTGACTTTCTCAAAGTGGCAAGCTTGGAAAAGTGAGAAAATAAAGCAGGAAATACACTTATTCTTGGTGTATATGTATATATATATATATATATATATATATATATATATACAGTGCTCGACAAATAATGATAACCTGTCGCCTGTTGCGAGTGGATTTAGGCAGCTGGCGACCCGTGCTGCAGCTCAATGAATTCCCCTGCTCGTGCCTATTTTTTTTTTTTAAATAAATAAATAAATAATCCCCCTCCCTGATTGGGTTAAAAAAAAAGTTAAAAAAAATGGCGGCAAATCCTGTGGTCCCGGCGCGCGTGCACAGGGCAAGCCGAGTGTCCTGCCATTTGCGCTGCCTGTTCCCCCCAGCAACCCAGAATCCCCCGCATCCCTCCCCCCCCCACTCCCCACGTGGGACGGAGGGGGAAGCCCAAAACAAGCGCGCGATCCAGCCCCCCCGCACCCTCCGCTCCCCACGTGGGACGGAGGGGGAAGTGCCAACCCAGCTTCCCCCGTGCGCGCCTCCTGCGCCAGTCCGCCTCCTGCCCATGATCTCCCCCTAATCACATGCCCCCGATCCTCGCTTGCTGCCCGGGGGTGTCCGGGGAGCATGCTGCGGCGTCGGCCACTTCTGGGGGGGGGGGGACGGGACCTGGGGGGACCTGCTGCTGCTGCTGCTGCTGCTGCTGAGGCCCACGCTGCGCTGTGTGTCCCATGTCTTGGAGAGGGCCCACTGCCGTGCGGAGACCCCACTGCTGCCACGTGTGACCCGGTGAGTGTGTGAGTGACAGACTGAGTGTCTGTGAGTGTGTCTGTGAGTGTGTCTGTGAGTGTGCCTGTGAGTGTGCCTGTGTGTCTGTGAGTGTGCCTGTGTGTCTGTGAGTGTGCCTGTGAGTGTGCCTGTGTGCCTGTGAGTGTGCCTGTGTGTCTGTCAGTGTGCCTGTGTGTCTGTGAGTGTGCCTGTGTGTCTGTGTGTCTGTCAGTGTGCCTGTGTGTCTATGAGTGTGCCTGTGTGTCTGTGAGTGTGCCTGTGTGTCTGTGAGTGTGCCTGTCAGTGTGCCTGTGTGTGTGTGTGTCTGTCAGTGTGCCTGTGTGTCTGTGAGTGTGCCTGTGTGCCTGTGTGTCTGTGAGTGTGCCTGTGTGTCTGTCAGTGTGCCTGTGTGTCTGTCAGTGTGCCTGTGTGTCTGTGAGTGTGCCTGTGTGCCTGTGTGTCTGTGAGTGTGCCTGTGTGTCTGTCAGTGTGCCTGTGTGTCTGTCAGTGTGCCTGTGTGTCTGTGTGTCTGTCAGTGTGCCTGTGTGTCTGTCAGTGTGCCTGTGTGTCTGTCAGTGTGCCTGTGTGTCTGTGAGTGTGCCTGTGTGCCTGTCAGTGTGCCTGTGTGTGTGTGTGTCTGTGAGTGTGCCTGTGTGTCTGTGAGTGTGCCTGTGTGCCTGTGTGTCTGTGAGTGTGCCTGTGTGTCTGTCAGTGTGCCTGTGTGTCTGTCAGTGTGCCTGTGTGTCTGTGAGTGTGTCTGTGTGTCTGTCAGTGTGCCTGTGTGTCTGTGAGTGTGCCTGTGTGTCTGTGAGTGTGCCTGTCAGTGTGCCTGTGTGTGTGTGTGTGTGTGTGTCTGTCAGTGTGCCTGTGTGTCTGTGAGTGTGCCTGTGTGTCTGTGAGTGTGCCTGTGTGTCTGTGAGTGTGCCTGTGTGTCTGTCAGTGTGCCTGTGTGTCTGTCAGTGTGCCTGTGTGTCTGTGAGTGTGCCTGTGTGTCTGTGAGTGTGCCTGTGTGTCTGTGAGTGTGCCTGTGTGTCTGTGAGTGTGCCTGTGTGTCTGTGAGTGTGCCTGTGTGTCTGTCAGTGTGCCTGTGTGTGTGCCTGTCTGTGTGCCTGTGTGTGTGCCTGCCTGTCTGTGTGTGTGTGTGTCTGTGTGTGTGTGTGTGAGTGAGTGTCTCTGAGTGTGTGTCTGTGAGTCTTCTGCGTGAGTGTGTCTCTGCGTGAGTGTCTGCGTGTCTGTGAGTGTCTGAGTGAGTGAGAGTGAGTGTGTGTCTGTGAGTGTCACCCTCTCCCTGTGTCGCCCTCGCCTTCTCCCTGTCGCCCTCTCCCTGTGTCGCCCTCGCCCTCTCTCTGTCTTTGTCTCTCATTCTCTCTGTGTGTGTTCTGTGTCTCTCATTTTTGTGTGTCTCTCATTTTTGTGTGTCTCTCATTTTTGTGTGTCTCTCATTTTTGTGTGTCTCTCTTTTTCTGTGTCTCTCTTTTTCTGTGTGTCTCTCTTTTTCTGTCTCTCTCTCTATCTGTCTCTCTCTGTCTGTCTCTCTCTGTCTGTCTCTCTCTGTCTGTCTCTCTCTGTCTGTCTCTCTCTGTCTGTCTCTCTCTGTCTGTCTGTCTCTGTCTGTCTGTCTCTCTCTGTCTGTCTCTCTCTATCTGTCTCTCTCTATCTGTCTCTCTGGCGGAGTCCATAGAAGGACAGGCCGCGCTGAGCCGTGCGGACGCTCCGCGCTGAGCCCCTGCATACTCAATGAGGGGGCTTACGCGAGCGTCCACAGGCGTGCTGAGGCGCTGGAGTTTTCAGCCGACAGCCAAGCTGTTTTTCAGAGCACTGTCGGCTGAAAACATCCAATCAGCGCGGAGCAGCGTCAACGTCACGGCGCCTTGACGTCTCTTTATCTGTCTCTATCTGTCTCTCTCTGTCTCTGTCTCTGTCTCTCTCTGTCTCTCTCTCCCACTCTCTCTCTCCCACTCTCTCTCTCCCACTCTCTCTCTCTGTCTCTCCCACTCTCTCTCTCTGTCTCTCCCACTCTCTCTCTCTGTCTCTCCCACTCTCTCTCTCTGTCTCTCCCACTCTCTCTCTCTGTCTCTCCCACTCTCTCTCTCTGTCTCTCCCACTCTCTCTCTGTCTCTCCCACTCTCTTTTTGTCTCTCCTACTCTCTCTGTCTCTCCCACTCTCTCTCTGTCTCTCCCACTCTCTCTCTGTCTCTCCCACTCTCTCTCTGTCTCTCCCACTCTCTCTCTGTCTCTCCCACTCTCTCTCTCTCCCACTCTCTCTCTCTCCCACTCTCTCTCTCTCCCACTCTCTCTCTCTCTCCCACTCTCTCTCTCTCCCACTCTCTCTCTCCCTCCCACTCTCTCTCTCTCCCACTCTCTCTCTCTCCCACTCTCTCTCTCTCTCTCTCTCTCTCTCTCTCCCACTCTCTCTCTCTCTCCCACTCTCTCTCTCTCTCTCCCACTCTCTCTCTCTCCCACTCTCTCTCTCTCCCACTCTCTCTCTCCCACTCTCTCTCTCACTCACTCTCACTCTCTCCCACACTCTCTCTCTCTCTCTCCCCCACACACTCTCGCTCTCTCCCCCACACACTCTCACACTATGGATCTGGATATCTTAACTGCCTATACTACACTGAAATAACCTATACTGCTTACTTCCAGATCTGACTCAAGCTTCACACGGAAGACATTGAACCCCCCCTAACCCAGAAGACAGGTAACGAACACCTCCCCTCCAATGTATAACATTGCGGGAATGAGGGTACCTGGACTTTGAGGGTCTGCGGATCAGGTAAGATCCCAGACGGGATTGCTGCTTTAAATATTGTGAAGCGGGGGCATCCAGACACTAGTTAAGGGGTGCAGGAAACTAGTCATCCACATCTGGCTTTTTTTTTCTAGATTTGACATTTATACACACACACACACACCAAGGACTAATTGTAGTATAATGTAATACAATAAATAAACTAATATCAAAAACGAATGTTCTTACTAGGAATTTATTCAATTTATTTAATTTATGGCTTTTTTTTAAATGCGGGGCTGGGGGCGGGACTAGAGGCGGGGTTGGGGGCGGGACTAGGTGGCGAGTAGATTTTTTGGTTCGGCGAGTAGATTTTTTGGTGATTTGTCAAGCACTGTATATATATATATATATATACAGGTAACCCCCGTTATAACGCGGTCCTCGGGGTCCACCCCGAGCCCACCGCGTTAGTAACGGGGTCGCGCAAAAACAAAATGGCCGCCGCATCGGCGCATCATCACCCTCCCCCCCCCCGCAGCACCCTTCACCCCGTGGGGCAGGAGATGGGAGCGGGGATGTCCCTCGGGTTCCCGCTTACCTCTGATCCCCCCCACGTGCCCGGTGCCCCCGCTGCCTGCATGGAGGTGGTAGCGGGGGGTTTCTTCTCCCCACCGCTGTCCCCGGCGCTCCCGAGGAGCGCCTGCTCGGGAGGAGGGGGGGAGCGGGTGATGGTGCTGGTCGCGGCCTTTCCTCTGTTCCGATCCCCCCCGTCTGTGTAGAGTGAGAGAGTGTGTATGTATATATGGGAGAGAAACTGTGTGTGTGTATATGGGTGTGTGTGTGTGTGTGTGTGTGTGTATATGGGTGTGTGTGTGTGTGTGTGTGTGTGTATATGGGGGTGTGTGTGTGTATATGTGTGTGTGTGTGTGTGTGTGTGTGTGTGTGTGTGTGTGTGTGTGTGTGTGTGTGTGTGTGTGTGTGTGTGTGTGTGTGTGTGTGTGTGTGTGTGTGTGTTGTTGGATGTGTATGTGTATATGTGTGTGTGTGTGTATATAATGGGTGTGGGTGTGTGTATATGGATGTGTGTGTGTGTGTGTGTGTGTGTGTGTGTGTGTGTGTGTGTGTGTGTGTGTGTGTGTGTGTGTGTGTGTGTGTGTGTGTGTGTGCAGTAAGCAGTGTGTGCACTGTGCAGTGTGTGCAGTGAGAGTGTGTGCAGTGAGCAGTGTGTGCACTGTGCAGTGTCTGCAGTGTGCAGTGTGTACAGTGTGTGCAGTGTGTGCAGTGTGTGCACTGTGCAGTGTGTGCACTGTGCAGTGTGTGCAGTGAGAGTGTGTGCAGTGTGCACTGTGCAGTGTGTGCAGTGAGAGTGTGTGCAGTGTGCAGTGAGCAGTGTGTGCAAAGAGCAGTGTGTGCAGTGAGCAGTGTGTGCAGTGAGCAGTGTGTGCAGTGTGCACTGTGCAGTGTGTGCAGTGAGAGTGTGTGCAGTGAGAGTGTGTGCAGTGTGCAGTGAGCAGTGTGTGCAGTGAGCAGTGTGTACAGTGTGCAGTGAGAGTGTGTGCAGTGAGCAGTGTGTGCAGTGAGAGTGTATGCAGTGTGCAGTGAGCAGTGTGCAGTGATCAGTGTGCAGTGAGCAGTGTGTGCAGTGACCAGTGTGAGCAGTGTGTGCAGTGAGCAGTGTGTGCAATGTGCAAAAAAAAAAAAATGTTAAATTTAAAATGTATTTATTTTTTTTATTTTTTTTAAACGGGAGCCACGTGAAAACGGCGTTATAACCGATTTCGCGGTATAACGGGCGCGCTATAACGGGGTTTACCTGTATATATTATTTTTTTACATGAGCCTTTTCATACAGTTTTTTCTGCTTTTTGATAGGCTGGAAATACAATGCATTATTTGTAGACATTACAGTCAGGAAAAGCAATGATCAGCCAGGGAGCCACTAGTGGGTTGGTGTGTTATAAAAACAAACATTAAGAATTATGTAATCATTCATTTGTTTATGTTTATACCAGCAAAGATATACTGTATTCAGATGTGCTTCTCGTTTTCAAGTATGTCCAGGACTACAATGCAGATATCTAGATATCGCTGTTGACATACATTTCAAATTCCAAATGAATAAAAGTGCATTATGACTTAATAAAATGTAGCTAAGGGTTCATCTTAAAAGCTAATCCTGTCAAAGTATAGTATACCAAAGCACTAGTCGTATTTCCTCCGCAATATTACAAAGATACGCCCTTTCCTCTGTTTGACTACTAAAACTCTGACTCAGGCCCTATTCTCTACTGTCTCAATTACTGTAACCTCCTGCTGTCCGGACTTCCTGCCTCTCACCAGTCTCCCCTACAATCTATCCTAAACGCTGCTGCCAGAATCACTCTACCCTTTCCTATATCTGTCTCAACGTCTCCCCTGCTGAAATCACTCTCCTGGCTTCCTTTCAAATCCCACATCTCACACTCAACTCTCCTCCTCACTTTTAAAGCTTTACACTCTTCTGCCCCTCCTTACATCTCAGCCCTAATTTCTCGCTATGCACATCTCGACTCTTGCGTTCCACTCAAGAATATCTTTTCTCTACCCCCTTTGTATCTAACGCCCTTTCCCACCTTAAACCTTTCTCACGGACTGTCCCACACCTCTGGAATGCCCTTCCCCTCAATACTGACTAGCACCCTCTCTATCTACCTTAAGACACACTTACTTAAAGAAGCATATGAGTAGCACTGTGGCTAATACTATACACGATACATAAAGCTTGGCCCCTTGCAGACATACTTACCAAAATGCCCTCCTACTGTCTCTGTATGTTCTTCCTACCTACCAATTAGATTGTAAGATTTTCAGAGCAGGGACTCCTCTTCCACAATGTTACATTTATGTCTGAAGCACTTATTCCCATGATCTGTTATTTGTATTATTTGTTATTTATATGATTGTCACGTGTATTACTACTGTGAAGCGCTATGTACATTAATGATGCTATATAAATAAAGACATACTGTACATACATAGTGAAAGTGAATGCTACCAGCCCACCAACAGGAAGAAACAAAGTGAAGTTCATTATTACGCTTATAAAAGAATCTGGGCAAAAACATAGATAATCTGAGCAAAATCACCTAATGCGTCAGGTTGATATGCTGTAGAAAAAAGTTATTTTGGATTTTCCAACATTTTTTTTTACAGGTGATACAATATCTTCAAGTTTGTTCGTGGCCAAATGGAAGGCTTTTCAAGTGAGGTACTATTGCATATTTAAATATGCAACAATAGTCTTGGTTATGTAAAATGTATTCAAAATGTTTAATTTAAACTGTTACAGTTTAGCACAGATCGGTAAACGAAAAAGCTCTATAACACTAGCAAGGTTTATAAGATTGCAAGAATGGGCCTGGGCGGTAATCTAGGACGCATGTGAATGCCGGATCCACTGGACTTTGCATTCTCAGATAGAAGAGAATGTGTACTTGGCACTTAGCGAAATAGTCATCTGTGTTCAGTGTTCTTTTTCTATCCACATAAATCTACATGATCATAGGACATATTTTTAATTAAAGCCTAAAAAACACTATAGCGGATAATATGTGTAGTTCATTAGATCATAGAGTAGCTTGTTTAATAGGTCATTAGGTCTTTATTTTGCGGTCACCATTTATCCTAATAGCTTTTTAACTGAGAGAATGAGCACCATACCTCGTACAGCTAGTCAATTTAGTAAGTTCTGTGTATTGGAATCTCCAGCAGCTCTCTATTATCAACACTAGATGCTAATGGTAAAATAGCAACACAGCGGGGCACTGGCAGAGATTCAAAATACTTTACTAAAAGAGACCGGCCAACAGATGGAAAAGCAGTTGTGTCATCTTGTTCAGTTCCTGCTTTAATCACTATAGTCAAAAAGCTCATGACATTAGTTTAATCACCAGAGGGTAACTCTTACTTAAAACAGGTGGACACGCTGTGGCCCTGAAACTGAACTATCGGGGGGGGGGGGAAATAAAGCAAAGTATGAAAGCATACAGATTGTTTTTTAAATTCTTCTAATAAAGATTGAATTGCAGCGATTGTACCAAACTAAGTGTAAAATCCCATTATTTATCGATGTACCAAAAGGAATGCATTTAAGCATTTCCCAAAATATATGTAACCTCAAGTAATGTACACACAAAAAAGTTGTCATGTCACAAGAACATCAATATATTGTGAAAGCATGAAAATCATTTTAGTAATTAAGGAAAATGCATAATTCTATATATGTTCCATTTACTTTTTGACATAAGAATAAAAATAGACACAATCCATACCTGCATTTCACACCTTTGTTTCTCTTAGACTTACAAGCAATAATAATAAAAAACTTAAAAAAAACTGGCTGAAGGCACTTTGAATACATATAAAATGTGTCTGCTTTGTTTGTTAGGCTTATAAATAATAACAATTAAAAAAAAACAGTGACAAAATATGACTCTTTTAAGTATGCTTGATTTAAAGTAAATACCCGATGTTTAATATAAATAATTTGGTCATTTGCATATCATGTTTTGTATTACAAGTGAGAATATTACCTTTTCATTTCATTGCATTATTTATTTAATCACAACATGTGCAAGTAATGTTCGTGGTTCTGGAACACAGTTCAAAGCTTGGAAAGGAGCATACAGTACCCCTGGCAACATAGTCTTGGCAGGATGGCAACTGCTGTATTTACTGACAATGTAAGGGTACAATAAGGAATTGACAGACATGCACAGGTCAGTTCACACTGTGGTCAAATCCACTGCAAATAAATGTGTGCAATTGTGGAATAAAATTAAGTAGGATTTGGCATTCATTAAAAACTAATACAAGACTCCACTATATGACAACCCAGAATTTAGTCCAGGAATGGGCCGTAATAGGTTTATAGACTGGAAAACAGCAGGTGTCTCAAGACTAAAAGATATAGGCACAGAGGGAATTCCCAGACCCGTTGAATATTTCCACAAAGAAAAGGCTATCCCAAACAATCAGTTCCTCCAATACCTTCAATTGAAGGCCTTTTAAAACAAAATCCGACCCCTCGAATTGCTAACTAGATTTGAGTCACTTTGTCTAGCAGATTGTAACACATCTGGACTGATATCTAACCTGTATGGGTACTTTGTTAGCCCTCCTCCTCATATGAATCAAAAACTGAAATATATGTGTAGCCAGGTCCCCCCTCGCGTGTAGCCATTTCCCCCCTCGCGCACTCAACCCCTCCTTCCCAGTTGCGAGCGCGCGTGTGGATCGGGCTGGAGCGCGAGCATAGGAATCCCTGGTAGCTAGGGACGCAAGCGGGCCGGTTGCCGGGGACGCGATCGGGCCGTCGCTAAGGCCGCGATCGCGTTGCCACCGGCCCGGCGGCTCGGGAAGCAGGGCGCCGCCATGTTAGGGCTGTTGCGCATGCGCAGTGGCAGAGCACAGGGCGGGAGGCCCCAGACAGCTCGCGCATGCGCGAGAATAGACTGCCAGCCCCCAGGGTGCTTAGGGGCAGAGACACCTGACGCCAGGGAGCCAATAGGGCTGAGGGATTTGCCTGGGAACAGATGGATACATTTCGCGGGGTTTGCAGCCACGCAGGCTGTCAGGATCCGGACCAGCTAGGGGTAGGAGGTGGATGCAGGGGTGAGTGACCCTCTGCATTAGGCCAGCAGCCCCCAAGGTCCCAGTTAGGTCCTGAGCCACCTAGTAGCTTGTGGAGTATAGGGACAGGCCCTAGATAGGGACACTGCCCCATTTATTGGTAGCTTAGTCAGGGACACAGTGCTGAAGCCGTGCGGCCCTGCGAGGTGGGTTCTGGGCTCAGAACACCACCAAAGACCCTGGGACTAAGGTGATATTATCCGCGCTGGAATTCACCCAACGCGGTGTGGAGGACAACGTCGGATCGGGCGGATCTCCAGTGATATCGCGGTACCCGTGGCTGGAGCCCGGGCAGGTAACCTGCAACTCACGTGCACCAACAAGGCCTATCACCAGACATAGTGGCTGCGCAGTCACACATACACATGCACAGTGGTATTTGACTTTGGGGGTGCGAGACATTTAGGTGGGGATTACTGGACACGGGGTGGGATCACTCTGTGGGAGGTTAGTGTCCGCCGTGACGCCAGAGGTGGTAGCGTCCGCCGTGACGCCTAGTGTGATTAGCGTCCGCCGTGACGCCTAGTATGGTTAGCGTCCGCCGTGGCGCAGTGTGGTTAGCGTCCGCCGTGACGCATGAAGGTTGTGATGATATATGTGTTGCTATGCAGTAAAGCCAGTCCTGTTTTATATTGTTTGCTTTGTGTGATTGTTTCCTGTGAGGGCCTTCTTCCACTTCGTTGGGATCCCTCCCAGGTGGAGGCGTTGCACCACGAGATGTACCATATGCATGTACCCCAGGTTCCCCAAGCGGAGGCTTAGGCTCCTGAGAGCCACACAGGTTGCACAGCAGGTAGTAGCGGTTGTATTCATAGGGAATATCCGTTACATTTGGAGGCGCTTCTGAGATAGTCCTGGGGTGCCCCACTTTGTAGTTACCGTTACCCTGTCAGTCAGCATGTCTGCGCTCACGCCCAAACAAGTGGCCGACTGGGCCGAAAAGCTAGGAGAGCTTCTGCGACACGTGGTCGCCGTAGACGGGGTGCCTGCTGATGTCTCCATGTTTACTGTCTGCAGCGCAGTAAGGACATTACCTGGTCTGGCGGGCGCCCACCTCATCAGCAAGCACTATAACATTGACCGGCAAGAGAACACCCTATTGCTAGCCACTGAACAAGCTATACTTCCTGATAGAGGCCCACGAGTAGTGTATCTACCAGAGACTTTGCCGCAAGGGTGCCCTCTAATTTACCCGGGAACTGTTTCCAGTCACGTCACTTCCCTCCCCAGACATGAGGGTTGGGACGACAGAGATATGGCCGCCAGTACACCCATCCGATCAGATATATCCCTACCCAGAGTGACCTTCTCTTCAGATGCTAGGCAAGGGGCCACCAGCTGGGCCGGTAGTCCGCCAACATCACCGGTTACTAACAGGTCCGTGAACAGTTCTACCCCAACCCCTAACAGGCAGCGAGCAGCGATAGCCAGTGGCTCCGACAATGATGGCTCTCTGCTAGGAGTGACCTTCCCGCAGCTTGTGGAAGCGATAACTACGTCCGCTCAAGCCCAAAATTATAGGAAATTGAAGGCGTTCTCAGGAACGGTTCCTGTCCCCACAGGCGAAGAAAGTATCGATTCTTGGAAGGAGCACACCCTCAAGGTGACCGACGAATGGCCCTGCTCTGAAACGGTCAGACGGCAGAGAATCCTGGAAAGTCTACGACCCCCAGCGGCCACCATGGTCAGTGCACAGCGTGACCAAGACCCTGATCTCTCTGCTCACCAGATGGTAGACTTGTTAGTCCAGATCTATGGCAAAGAGGAAGAGGAGAGCGAGCTGTGGTTCAAATATTATGCTCTCCGACAGAAGGAGAAGGAAGACCTGTCCGACTTCCTGCAACGCATCCAGCTGGTCCTGTGGAAATTGCGAACTTGCGGCCTCATCCTATCTTCAGAGATGGACGAATATCGGCGCAAGCAGTTGCTCCGAGGGGCCATCCCCACTCATCACATCGTGATCATGATCAGGTGCTCACTAAAGGAGGGACCTCCCCCTACCTTCATGGACATTCTGGGGATCGTAAAAGGGCATGAGGCCTATACCAAGCTGCATGCAGGCACCAAGGTCAGAGATCCTCCGGTCAGTGACACCCCGGGAGCCTCCGCTCGCCGGACCAAGACACCTGTCAAAGAGGAAGATGCGCCACCCAAGTCGCCCTCAACGAAAGGGCGGGCTTCGGGGAGATCCTCCCCCACTTACTCAAGACGACTGGACCTCAAAGACGTCGTCTGCTATACCTGTGGACAGAAAGGCCATTTCTCTAGAGAGTGCCCTAATGGAGTCACCCAAGAAAAGGAAACGCCCCGTAAAGGAAGCTCGGCCAGGGCTATGATCTGTCAGAGGCAGACCTCAGAAGCCAAAACCACCGAGGCCACCCCCACGCCTCCCGAAGCCCCTCCTGACCTGAGCCCAGGCGAAGGAACTCCAGGGGGAGATGGTTACTGTCAGGTGGGCCCTTCGGCCATTGTACGTGTGGTAGTAGAGGGAGTCTATGCTGCTGCTCTATTGGACACCGGGTCTCAAGTGACCATAATATACCGGCACTTCTACGACCAGCACCTGAAGCATTGTCCCCTGCTGTCGGCGGAACATATGAAGGTGAGGGGGTTGAGCAACGAGGATTACCCTATCGATGGGATTGTGAGAGTTCAACTGGAGATACTTCAATTGAATACCGGCAAGAAACATCCCATGAATGTGGAGGCAATGGTGTGCCCAAAGCCTCAAGGACAGTGTCAGTACCCGGTCATCCTGGGGACAAATACGGATATAGTACGAGCTGTAATCAGAGCCTACCTGAAGGAGACTAATGAATTGCCAATGGCCAATACACGCCTGGATCCTGTACTGAGAGAGGAGTGCAACCGAGTATATGCCCTAGAGCGTCACGGGGACCTCTACAATCGTCAACGCGGACTGACGACCATTTCACCAGGGGGAGTGAAACGCCTGGCCGTCTGGTGCTGTTATCCGGATCGGGAGGAGACCGATCATCTGTTCTCTCTGGAGAGTGACCCTGAGGAAGAGATCCAGAGAGGGTATCGGGTAATACCTGAAGTAAGAGAGTGGACGACCCGAGTTCCTCTCCGAACCCATGTGTACATCCAAAACATCTCTCCATTCCCAATGGACATCGATGTAGGACAAAGTCTGGGCAGTATATATCCCGTCAGCCCGGTAGAAACCGCGCCCCAGGTGAACGCCGCTGCAGTAGGTGAGCGGTTAGTCGACCTGGACTTCAACTTCGGAGATTCGACCCTGCCAACAGAGTGGAAGGATCGACTGACAGCCAAGCTGAAGGAAAGAAAAGCAGTATTTTCTACCAGCGAAATGGATGTTGGCAGCAGTCGCAGCGCCCAACACACTATTAGGCTGAGTGACGCCACTCCGTTCCGTGAACGCTCTCGTCGTATCGCCCCCAGGGATGTGGACGATGTAAGGGATGTCCTGGAGGAGATGAAGACCGCTGGAATACTGACGGAGTCGCGGAGTCCTTATGCATCACCCATAGTGGTGGTAAGGAAGAAGAATGGATCTGTAAGACTGTGCGTCGATTATCGAACTCTGAATAATCGTACGGTACCTGACCAATACAATCTCCCTCGTATTGAAGAGATCCTGAATGCTCTGAACGGGAGCCAATGGTTTAGTGTGCTCGATTTGCGATCTGGGTACTACCAGGTACCCATGAGTGAAGAGGATCAGGAAAAGACTGCCTTCGTCTGTCCTCTGGGCTTCTATCAGTTCACGCGTATGCCCCAAGGTATATGCGGAGCCCCTGCTACCTTCCAGCGGTTGATGGAAAAGACAATAGGGGACATGAACCCTCGGGAATGTCTGGTTTACCTGGACGATATCATTGTCTTTGGGAAGACCATAGAAGAACACGAGGAGAGGCTGCTGAAGGTGATAGATCGTCTTGGCCAAGAAGGATTGAAGCTATCACTCGACTAGTGTAGGTTTTGCCACACCTCAGTGACCTACGTGGGACACATCGTGTCTGCCCAGGGGATTGCTACTGATCCGGCCAAAGCAGAAGCGGTGGTGAACTGGCCGCGTCCCGATAATGTCGCGGAACTGCGATCCTTCCTCGGTTTCTGTGGGTATTACCGTCGGTTCGTGGAAGGGTACTCTAGTCGAGCTAAACCCTTGAACAATTTGCTGAAGATATACCCTGAAGATACTGGGAGAAAGGCCACGTCGGCCCGTCAACCGTTTGGCGATAAGTGGACGCCTGAGTGTGAACGGGCCTTCCTGAACTTGAAGAAAAGCCTGACTGAAGCACCAGTGCTTGCATATGCTGACCCAGAACAACCATATGTCCTGCATGTGGATGCCAGTCTCAATGGACTGGGCGCTGTCCTTCATCAGAAGCACCCCGAGGGTCTTCGGCCTGTAGCCTACATCAGCCGCAGTCTGACACCCAGTGAGCAGAAATATCCGGTGCACAAGTTAGAGTTCCTGGCTCTCAAATGGGCGATCATGGAGAAACTTCATGATTACCTCTATGGTGTTACGTTTGAGGTAAGGACCGATAACAATCCCCTCACGTACATCAATACTTCCGCCAAATTGGATGCAGCCGGACACCGATGGCTGGCGACACTATGTAACTACCGATTCTCCCTGAAGTACAAGCCAGGGCCTCTGAACATTGGGGCCGATGCTCTATCACGACGACCAGGATTGAGTGCTACCCCTGACGATGATGAATGGGAAGAGATCCCTGGACCTGGGATGCGAGCAATGTGTAGTATAGCGGCCGTCATCAATGATCAGGTCGCTTTCTCTGAACTAAGAGTTGCTGATTCGCTAGGGTGCCAGTCACAGGCGATCCCTGCTGCCTACTGCGACCCCGCAGGGATGAACATAACCCAGGACAAAGTGATAAGATGGAAAGACTTAGTGGACTATCAATTAAGAGATCCCGTGATCAGCATAATCCGATAAGCCGTTCAGCGAAAGAACCCCGCTCTATTGAAGAGTGCTCCCCGAGATCTGGTCGCGTTACTCATGCGTGAGGTGGACAAGTTCGAGATAGATAATTGTTTGCTCTATAGGGTAGTCCAATATCATAACCACCCTGATAGGCGACAACTAGTTCTACCCCAAAACTTGATATATATGGTGTTGAAGTCTCTACACGATGAACACAGGCATCTCGGTGTAGAGAAGACTTTTGGGCTAGTCCGAGACCGGTTTTTCTGGCCCAAGATGCGGGAAGCGGTGGAACAACACTGCCGCCGTTGTTCCCGGTGCGTTCAACGCAAGACGTTGCCTACCCGAGCAGCTCCCATGGCCCATCTGAAGAGTTCTGGTCCAATGGACCTGGTGTGTATGGACTTCCTGTGTATCGAACCTGATAATCGAGCAATCGGTAATGTGCTGATCATCACGGACCATTATACCCGCTATGCACAGGCCTTCCCCACAAAAGACCAGAAGGCTATCACGGTCGCGAAAGTTCTATGGGAAAAGTTCTTCGTTCATTACGGTCTTCCAAACCGACTTCACTCCGACCAAGGGCGAGATTTTGAGAGTACTCTAATCCGAGAATTACTTAAAATGCTGAACATCGCCAAATCCCGGACGACTCCGTACCACCCTGAAGGAGATGCTTTACCTGAACGATTCAACAGGACCCTGTTGGACATGCTTGGAACCCTGAAGGGAATGCAGAAAACAGAATGGAGTCGTCATGTAGAAACTTTGGTACACGCGTACAACTGTACTCGCCATGAGTCCACTGGGTTCTCCCCGTACTTCCTCATGTTTGGGCGGGAGGCCAGACTTCCAGTAGATGTGCGTCTTCGAGTATCAACGGACGGGATATTCAATACCACTCATTTTAAATACGTGCAAAGGCTAAAAGACAGCCTGCAACAAGCTTACCAACAGGCTGAGAAGTCTACAGCCAAACTGAATGCTGGTAACAAGAGACGATATGACAATAAAGTCAAGTATCGAGAGTTACGTCCTGGGGATGCAGTGTTACTTCGTAATTTGGGAATCCCCGGAAAACATAAACTGGCGGACCGGTGGAGAGATGGCGTATATGAGGTAGAGTCACAGATGCCCGGCCTCCCGGTTTATCGCATCAGAGACACCGATGGCCGGGTAAAGGTTTGGCATCGTAATCACCTTCTCCCCATCAACCAAGTGGGAGACGAAGAAGAGGAACTACAGGCCACACCGCTCAACGGTGAGTTCGATCTATCAGAGGTGGGTCAAGAGACTGCAACTAACGAGACTCACTCTGAAACTCCTGAAGACCCTATGGAGGGACCCTCTCAAAGGGACCATCCCACAGAAGGGGCATCTCCCGAAGGAGCTACGGGTAAAGGGCCCCGTAGGCCAATGCCTACTAAGGTGGCACCAACAGGCCAGCCTTTGGATCCACAGAGCCCGTGTTTTGTACCCTCAGAGACATTTCTCCCCTCAAGGGAAGAGGCTAGGCCTCAGGACTATGCGTATTACTCCCCCGAGGGAGTTGCTGAAGAACAACTCCGACGGAGTCAACGAGTCAGGTACCCGCCAACTCGGGTTACCTACGATCAAATGGGGGCACCCCATTATGAGGCTCAGCAGTGTTCTCGTAGTAAGATACAGTCTGTGATTGTGATGCTCAACGAGTTATGCAATCTTGTTTAGAGTTACCTGTGCTAAGTTATATATATATTACTGCATTTTTATTATAGTATCGGTGGTGATCAAAGAGTTTGATCAGAAAAGAAACCCTTCTAGGTAGCAGACTCTTGTCATGTGTGTAGTGTCATATTTACTGGACTTAATTGGTCCAACAGTTAGATACTGTATTTATGAGTAGTGCCCAGATTCACAGGGGAAATCAAAAAATAATAAAATTTTATTAAATCTACATAGATATTAAAAACACATATACATTATTAAAAATCCCTATTATGTGGAGTGGTGATAGTGTTTTGTCATAATTCAATCGGTATATTACCATATGTAAAACAATATCTCTGACTTTCTGAATCACAGCTATATATACGGTCTCTTGACCAAAACCAATGGATATTGCAGGTGTGTACACATATGTTAATCACAGCATGATCACTCGGAGGTGAGGCATAGACAAAATGTGTACAATAGGCTTAAACGCAGGGAGCATATATTGGAGTAATGTGGGGCAAATTATGCATCAAACAGAGAAAGCAACCGTGTAGATATATGTCAAAGCTGATGTTATCATGCATAAATGGTGCATGTATATCACAAGGTGAAGGTTATACATATATCTCTGCACCACTTCGTTTGTATATTGAGCCCTCTGGTTCTCTCAGCAGAATCAGTGCTGCGTATAATTGTTCAGTATATTGAACCAGTGTAATGCATTTGAATACACATAAATAGGGTATACTCCGTGGTTGTAGGGTGATCTATTGTGCTATAATAAAACCCGTAAGTACCCGTAAGTACCCGTAACCCGCATGTACACTGGCGACACACTTTATTCGAGCTCGGCTAGTCCCACGAATTCGGGTATACCCGGGTGTATTGAGGTTTGTGACTGTTTTCTGCCCGAGTGCATTGGGTTATTTTCTAGGCAGGGATTGAAGCATTTTATTCCCGCTGGCTGCAATACTGCACAGTATATATATATATACTGCATTACAATTCATGAATTTATGCCATCTGGTAGACATGCGAAGCATTGCAGCCTATTAAATCCTAATCATTATCATTTAACAGATCAGCCGCCCGTCAGCCAGGCATGAACCCAGGCTGGGAAGGCAAACGCAACGGGGCTTGTCAGAGGTGAGGAGCGGCACATTCCAGGTATCTGCCAGGTACATACTGGGTATTTGCTCGGTGCAGTACAACTCCTATATCAGAGAGTGATATATCTACTGCAGTATGTATGGTTTGACCCGTGTCAGCCAAGTCATGTAAGAAGGCTGGCTGCCGTGTATGCTGCGTGAATGGATACAAGCCTGCTGCTGCTGGTGCCGGTTACAGAAAGTCGCCACCCACTGACGTCACGGCTGTGACGCCTCACGTCCCGACGCACGTTTCACGTGACTAGCACGCTTCTTCAGGGGGAGGAGGGATAGAGGTAAGACGTCCCCCATGTCCATTTATACTCTCAGATCCTGTTAGGGGACTCCTATCCTTACTATGATAGGTAGGTAAGGAGTCAATCAGTTCATTAGCCTGCAGGTCCCCCCTCGCGCACTCAACCCCTCCTTCCCAGTTGCGAGCGCGCGTGTGGATCGGGCTGGAGCGCGCGCATAGGAATCCCTGGTAGCTAGGGACGCGAGCGGGCCGGTTGCCGGGGACGCGATCGGGCTGTCGCTAAGGCCGCGATCGCGTTGCCACCGGCCCGGCGGCTCGGGAAGCAGGGCGCCGCCATGTTAGGGCTGTTGCGCATGCGCAGTGGCAGAGCACAGGGCGGGAGGCCCCAGACAGCTCGCGCATGCTCGAGAATAGACTGCCAGCCCCCAGGGTGCTTAGGGGCAGAGACACCTGACGCCAGGGAGCCAATAGGGCTGAGGGATTTGCCTGGGAACAGATGGATACATTTCGCGGGGTTTGCAGCCACGCAGGCAGTCAGGATCCGGACCAGCTAGGGGTAGGAGGTGGATGCAGGGGTGAGTGACCCTCTGCATTAGGCCAGCAGCCCCCAAGGTCCCAGTTAGGTCCTGAGCCACCTAGTAGCTTGTGGAGTATAGGGACAGGCCCTAGATAGGGACACTGCCCCATTTATTGGTAGCTTAGTCAGGGACACAGTGCTGAAGCCGTGCGGCCCTGCGAGGTGGGTTCTGGGCTCAGAACACCACCAAAGACCCTGGGACTAAGGTGATATTATCCGCGCTGGAATTCACCAAACGCGGTGTGGAGGACAACGTCGGATCGGGCGGATCTCCAGTGATATCGCGGTACCCGTGGCTGGAGCCCGGGCAGGTAACCTGCAACTCACGTGCACCAACCAGGCCTATCACCAGACATAGTGGCTGCGCAGTCACACATACACATGCACAGTGGTATTTGACTTTGGGGGTGCGAGACATTTAGGTGGGGATTACTGGACACGGGGTGGGATCACTCTGTGGGAGGTTAGCGTCCGCCGTGACGCCAGAGGTGGTAGCGTCCGCCGTGACGCCTAGTGTGATTAGCGTCCGCCGTGACGCCTAGTATGGTTAGCGTCCGCCGTGGCGCAGTGTGGTTAGCGTCCGCCGTGGTGCATGAAGGTTGTGATGATATATGTGTTGCTATGCAGTAAAGCCAGTCCTGTTTGATATTGTTTGCTTTGTGTGAATGTTTCCTGTGAGGGCCTTCTTCCACTTCGTTGGGATCCCTCCCAGGTGGAGGCGTTGCACCACGAGATGTACCATATGCATGTACCCCAGGTTCCCCAAGCGGAGGCTTAGGCTCCTGAGAGCCACACAGGTTGCACAGCAGGTAGTAGCGGTTGTATTCATAGGGAATACCCGTTACATATGATACAATGGGAAGATGATCTGGGGGAGGAACTAGACATGGAAGACTGGAATGATATTTTTCAGACGGTTGCTAATTCCTCAATGTGTATCACAATCAGAGAATACGCCTATAAAGTTATGATGAGGTGGTACATAACCCCCACGAGACTAGCTAAATTCATCCCAGAGTTCCCAACAATATGTCCGAAGGGATGTGGAGTACAAGCCACATTTATACATATGTGGTGGGGGGTGCCCATTCATATCAGCTTATTGGCTGGAAATCAAAATGTGGTCACAAAGGTTTTTCGGATTGGATCTACCAATGGATCCCTGGTTATTTCTATTAAACAAACCATATTACCTCCTCACGAGACATGAAAATAAATTACTATGCCACATATCTTCAGCCGCAAGACGCGAACTAGCGGCAGTATGGAAACAAACAACTATTCCCTCAATCCCTAAAGTTAAAAATAAAATCTGGCAGATTTGCTGCATGGATAAATTGGTTAGTCTTAATAACGACACCTGCACAGATTTTCAGAAGGTGTGGTTAGCTTGGATTTTGGGTGCTGGTCAACCAGAAATTAATACCCACTTAATTTTGCTGTAAAAAATGTTACTTATATTAATTGTGTGATTGAATATTATAAGATGATTTGTTAGGTAAAATTCTAAATGAATGTGTTCATTCTCCCATCTCTATTTTCTGTACCCTCCCCCCCCCCCCATCTTTTATTTTCTCCATTTCCCCCTCTCCCTAAAATTTTTAATAAAAATTAAGTTTAAAAAAAAAAAAAAAAAGACGGTACATGCCGGCAGCTCCTGAAGGAATAAGAGGACTAAACCAAGTGACAGGGGAGAGGGAAGGTCCAAATCCCCAGGGGTGGTGAAGGGACGTTGCTAAGGCAACAGACAGAAGCTGGGAACAGGAAGAAATGCTGTACAGAAATAGAGACAGAACAGTTTTACTGGTTTCTTGTTCTTTTTTAAATTTTTAGCTAATTCATGTATTTGGTAAATTACATAGTCCTACTTCATTGCTAATCAAAACATTGCAGACGAGAACAAATGGTTTTAAGGAGGAAAGCAAAAATGTTTACAACTAAAAAGCCGTTTGATCAAACTACAGAATACTGTAATATTTCTGGAATTAGTTTGGGAAATATTGGAGTATTCTTCATTGTTTTACTGCTACGAAACATTAGCATGGTTTAATGAGGTGGTATTGCGGTTTCTTAATGAAACAGCATTTTAATGTTGCAAAGACTTTTCAGGGAAACAATAGACAAAGGCGTAGTACATGTTCCATTATTGCAAAAAATAAAATGGTCCTTTAATATATATAAAAAAAAAAAATAATCCAAATTCACATATTCAAAATGGTTAATCATTATTATTTATTTGGTTTGAATGTTTACTTATCCATTTATTTTCTTTTTTTTTTAAATATAGCATGTCAGCAAAATAAAATTTCAGATAATCGGCACACATCAAAGGAACCAAGACTTTGACAAAACAAAATTGTACATGTTTGGCAAGTCTGTTTCAGTGAAAATGCAGAAAAAAAGGCACCATGTATTATATAGAAAGAAGGAACATGTTTCACACACACATACACACACACACACACACACAAAGCAAAAATAAGAGGTGCTTGGCAAATCTGTTTCAATGAAAATGCAGAGATAAAGGCATCAGATGGTACAGGGAATATTATATATAAAGAAGGAACATGTTTCACACACACACATACACACACACACACAAAGCAAAAATAAGAGGTGCTTGGCAAATCTGTTTCAATGAAAATGCAGAGATAAAGGCATCAGATGGCATATTAAATAAAGAAATACATACTGGATTGGACTCACAGTGAGAAGACTCTGAGTTTGATTTCCCAGATGGGGAAATATCCCATTTTTTGCTACAAAAACTCAACTAGATGAAAAGATTTGTTGCAGATTGTAACATCTCTTAAGTCTTAATAGACCAACATGAGGCTTCTTCAAAGATAACATTTTAGTGTATAGAGCTTGCAAACCTCATAGATCTTTCTACTTGAAATGTAGACCTGTGAAATCTTGAAAGTTCTGTACATTAAAATGTTCAATATGCTAACTTTGTGTACTTTAAAGTTTGTTTTAAAATTGTCGAATATGGGTGAAATTTGAGTAACAGGAGAAAGGCTCATCGTTGGATTAGTTTTTTTGGCTTGTTGTTTTCTTCTGTTTTTTTTTTTTTTTTTAAATAAACTGTACATTTAAACAATTGTTCACTATGTTACAATATATTGGTACAAATGTTGTTTCCTTCCCTTTTCCCCTAATCCCCTCCTCCCTATTGTGATATTACAGATTTCATGATTCATTGTATCCCCCCCCCCTATTTCTTTTTTGTACCCTTTTTTATTTCTGAAAAATGATCAATAAAAAATTTAAGTAATACAACCTTTTTGAAAATACTCACAAGCAGTTGTAAAATAATAGTAAACGGTAAAAATAATTTTATAACCAGAACTAAAACATGAGTCAAAGCGTCCGTCCGCCTTTAATCCTAGCCTACAACAAATCTATGCTTCTTTAGAAACAATATGGCAAGAACTTTGAACTAATAATGGACAATGCTATATTTCATAATGTGAAAAATTATCAAACACAATTCTATTTTTTATAACCAAAACATTAAAAAAAAAATCTGGAACTCATTGTATGGGGATAACATTACCTAGGAAAGTAGTTGTCCTATTAAATAGTAAAGTCTTTGAAGCCGTATTAGGTGCTTTTTAACTTTTGTATCTATTTACAGATACAGCCACAAGTATTATAACTCTTGCCTTTAAAATTCTGGGGCAGTCTCACAGTAAATGCTTCAACATTGCTGCAATATGCCTCAACATTTCTGTGAGATTCTTAATGGCCCATCGGATTAACACAGCAGGGGTCCCTGCAGTCCTGTTCAGTTTGATGGGACTGCAGGGACCCCTCCCTGTGTTAATCCGTCAACGGGCCATTAAGAATCTCACAGAAATGTTGAGGCATTTACTGTGAGACTGACCCAGAATCTCCAGAATTCCCCAGGTACAAGTGTTCTACTACTGGTGGCTGCATCTGCAGCACTCTCAGTGACAATGCACAGCAGTTTAAGGCACGTTCTATAGTGCCGGGCGCGTGCTACGCCGTGCGCGCGTGCGGATTTTTAGTTAGCTGACGTGAGTCAGCCTTTCTATAGATGTGCCGCGCGCGAGCACGGCAGGGAGAGGGGAGCCGACAGACAGCGGCGAAGATGAAGAAATTAATCTTTTTGCGCCGCTGCCTGCGCTCAAATGTATGTATTGGTGTGTATGTGTGTATGTATGTATGCATGTATGCGTGTTTGTATGGATGTGTGTGTGTGGGGGGGGGGGGGGTAAATAAATGCACACACAAAAAAATTTTTTACTTTTTTTTTAATTTAAAAAAAATCTTACTTACATAAACCCCTAAACATTGTGTTGTGCCTCTTTAAGTCTGCTAATAAAGCTACTAAAAGATTTTTATACTATGCTTGTGTCGGCAAGTTGCTTGTGAATGCAGAGGGGATATATTGAATTTCTTCAATGTTACATGGAACCGCAGGTCCCTGTTTTTCTCCTCCTTGTACCACCATTGTTAAAGAGAAATGGTACTTGAAGACGGATCTGGTGAGTGCAGATTGTGCCTGAAATATGTGGGTTTGTGATTGATTGTAATTTGAGTATAAGGCAACGGCACCAAGTATGTAATTTGTGGACACTAGATTAACTACTACAAATATAGCAGAATGTCTAGCATTTAGCCAGGCTGGGGTCAGTCTTTGGGCAAGGCGAGCAAGGAGGCTACATTGGTCCCAGTGCCTTTGGAGGCCCCGCATTCCCTCCTCTCCTTCCTGTCGGTGCCAGGATCCAACTTACACCCAACCGGAGGGGGAGCTGGATGAGGGAGCGAACGGGCCCTCCTCCAGTTCTCCCCTCCGGTCGTAAGTTGGATCCTGGCGCTGAAAGTGGGAAGAGAAGCGCAGGGGCTCTAACCTGCACAGAGAGGTAGGTGTGTGTGCACACGCTGTTACATTCTCCACAGCAGGCTGCCTCCTGTAGCATCACTTGCCTAGCAATGTGACGTCACATGACGTTGTGATGTCAGGATGCTGCGATGCTGCCGGAGGAGGGCTGCTCATCTAGGTAAGTCCCATTTTTTTTAAAGGGGGGCCCCACTGCCAGCCTGCTGCCTTGGGCCCCACAAAATCTCAGGGTGGCCCATAGACAACAGATTGTGGGAAGTAATGGGGGAATTGCCAGTATTTTATTGAAATCTCAGATACCAGCACTGAGGTGGAAATTTGGAAATCCCAAAAGAAACTTAATTTGGCATTGCTCAACATTTGTTGAATATGGAAAGGTGAACAGAATCCCATGAGAGCTATGAGTTCGCTTCGCATCTATATGTGTAAAGAAAACAACACCTTTATAGAGAAATGGAGGATGATTCTTAATAAATGCAGTTTGTATTTAATGCTTCTTACAATTGAGACCCGCAGGAAGGAATAAAGACTATGGAGATAAGCATCATTAAAGTGAAAGATGATGTTGATAAGAAAATTAATGAGGCTGAACTACAACGTATCATACAGGAAGTGTCTACAAAAGATGATGATATGAGAAAAGTTGTCCTACAAAGGAAAATTAATACATTTAGACGTGATACACGTGACTCTGAATTACCATGAGTATACACCTGGAAAGATTATCCCTATACTCAGAGGAAACAACAGAATCAGTAAGACTGAAGAAAGAATACCTACAGGGACCTCATCAGAATGCCTGTGAAGTGACAGCATCAGGTACTACCTCTGCTCCTATTTTAGGCATCAAGTGAGGACATGGAAAATATAAAGGTTCTTGTGTTACCAGATCTATGGTTCAGTACAAGATAAAGATGACCTAATATTACATATTTCTTCCACTACACTGAAACTTGAGGAGATTAAGGGTATCAACAAGGGGTTGGAGTTTGTCCCCACCTATAAAGGTGATTTCTTTTGGACTGAGGATGAACTGTTTATGTTTGGGAGATTGCTGAACTTTAAGATAATGTTTCACAATAACTACGGATAGTGATATTATGATGGATACAGTGGATAATCCTTTTTATATCTCTTTGAAATTTAAAAGCATCTTCTGTCTGGCTATACAAAATGCTTCACTTCAAACATTTATGACTATGTTGATATATGATATAAGAAATGTAGTGTGGTTAAAAAAATGTGTATCTACTCTGTCTAGTAAAGAATTTTTAGCACTCAAGACATTACAACAAAATAAAAACATTATAGTTTAGAAGGCAGATAAAGATAAACTGTGGTGAAGAAGATAAATATATAGCTGAGGGGCTGAAACAACTATCTAATCCAAATCACTACAGTTGCCTCCCCCAAGATCCTGTTGATGATATACTAAAGGTGATACAAGGGGTTGTGTCATGTATGGCACCCCTGTGAGCACATGACCTGCATACGGGACAAGGGTTAATACTCACACTCGCAAACGCTTCCAATTTTCACCCCCGCAGAGGTGCCTCAAATGGACAATATCTCCATTCAAGGACAAGGATTAATACACAGCATCAAGCTGCTCCACTCTTCACCTTTGCAAAGGTCTCTCAAATGAGTTATATCTCCCCTCAATCCGTCCCAATATACCACCATAACGCACAGCACACAAGTGGGCATGTGACTTCGATATGCAACCTGCGTTAATATACACGACTACTCTAGCCAACTCACCTTTCGCCTGATTAGTTAATAGTAACCCCTACTCAATTGCAATGATATCTATACACTGCCACCACCTGGGGACGTTATGTAAACAAAAGATGTCAAATGATTATTTGCCAGGGCCCCAGGTCCCTTTGTATTATAGAAAAAACTATGCACTTTAACACACAACAATCAGTTATTGCAAAATGTGTCCGAAAACATAAATACTCTCTCCAGAGCGGGCAGCAGTTCATTCAGAGCCCAAAGCATTACTTATTAAATGTTTAAATATATATTAAAAAAATACAGTGCTTGGATTACAGAAAAAAAGTATTACAAGAACATACAGTTACAAATAAATGCAGAACAGTTTCTTAAAATAAAAGGATAGCACATCAAATAGAAATCCCCATACAGTACATTACCCAAATGTTATAGGTTTTCTCCCAGTGAGGTCACTGGTACAGAATATGAAGTCTCATGTATTTGGTCCCAAATACACCACTGATGAGATCTGGTTTTCATAATCTTTGCTCACACTTAAATATTCTTTCTTCCTATATAAATCCACCCCCTGTCGTAAATCAGCTGTGAAATTGACGGTTTAGGACAGATAAAAAAAAACTCCTTCCAAAGACGTTTGAATCTGTACCTCAGGATATACCCGCATACATAACTTCATTTCTGTAATACTTACACACACATGAGCTACATTAGTAGAATCAGGCGCTCATGGCGGACATAAAGAGACCAAACATAACTGTCTTAATCCTAAATTTAAGCAACAAATGAATATTTGTCCCTTGTTATCTCTTAAACATACAGTGTGTGATTTCAGAACGTGACCCTCGGTGACACAATTACAGATTTGTTACTCTTATTAGCCAGAGATGACATCACAGGATATTCTCATTTTTAATAATGTCTCTCTCGTTGAAAACTTTTTTAGCCACGCCCCCTGGTCATCAATAACCCCCCTCCAGAGAAAGCTTTGAAGCTCGCTCTAAAAAAAACATGTTTAAACAAAGTTGTCACAGGGGCCATATTTTATTCCCACATCTGCAAGACACTGCACTTATCTCAACTCTATCAGCAATATACAACCCATCTGGCCCTATTAAGTGGGCCATACAGGACAGAAACCACCCCGCCCCCATTAAGCGTACACAGATTCATGACAAGCCAGACCCCAAATATTGTATATTCGACTTCAAACTGTAGCTCATTAACACCTTAAGAACCAGAGGGATTAAAATACCTAATATCTCATGATATTATCATGACAGGATGTATTATAGGAAAGAGATGCCAATTTGATTGATAATAAAACTAGGGTATTTTTTTTATCAAAAAGCACGCTGTTACAACTGTGATGTATCTGCTACCGGTGACCCACAAAAATGTGGTGGATCATCCGGATAGGCCAAACGTGGAAGGCGTCTGTTTTCATCAGACAATTGTACAGACACTAAATACTATCATTAAAGCCATACCATCAACATCAACACACATCACTGCGAAATGCTCAAAAAACTAGATTGGTCATCAGTTGAAAATGAAACACAATAGCGCACCAAGGGTCAAGATTTAATAAAAACAAAGTGATAATAACAATAAAAACTTACATATAAGGGTAAGTATGTCCAGTAGAGCAGTGCAGAGGCAACAGTCCTGGTGGTGTCCTGGGCACAGAGAGATGGTGCTGAGGCTTACGAGATAGACCCACGCGCTGGGGCTGCCTGGCTCGGCACCACGTTGTTCTTCCTTCCGGGTTGCGGCTTCTCGCAGGACCCATGGATAGTAGCCCGCCTCAAACGCCGGTTTCCCAGAGAAACTTACTCCAGCGTGCCGAAGAGTCTCTAGTTGTTAGTGGGACTGCTGAGGCTTGGTACACCAGTGGGCTGATTTCCAATAACACTGTAGGGCTTTCGCAACGCGTTTCACACGGTGTTGTGCTTCATCAGGCTTATATTTTGGACACCTACGTGGGGGCCCTTTATACAGTCATACAGAGATCCCAATAGGGTAGTGGATTAGCCAATAGAGATAACATTCATAGTAAATGCATAGTAAATGCAATGTATTAGCTAAGCTGGAAAGGTATGGTGATTGCAAATAATATGCATTATACCTTTATACTAATATAAGCAAATTAGATCTTAATTAGAAATATTGAAATAATTAATAATTAAAATTGCTGTTAAAAGCCACCCATGTAGGTGATGAACAATAATATTGCAAGATCACACTTAAATCACAATGGTACATACAATAAATACATAAAAATACATAAAAATAATTAAGATCTAATTCGCTTATATTAGTATATATATATATATAATCTCACACACACCACCTTGCTGCAACCCCCCCCCCCCTCCCGGCGGCCACGCAACCCCCCTCCATCTGCCGCATGGGCAGGGAGGCAGGCACAGGGAGCGGGGAAGAAAGGGACACATCTCCCGCTCACCCTTTCCCCCCCTCCCCACGGGGGCAGCGCAACCCCCCTCCATCTCCCGCACGGGCAGGGAGGCAGCCACAGGAAGCGGGGCAGAAGGAGACACCACACAGCAGCAGATCGGGAGCGAGCACACGTCACTGGGAGACTCATGAATATTCATGAGCTCCCACTGACTGACGGAGGCAAATTATAAACTAACCCCAGCTTTTAATATGTCGCCAAATTTCGCCAATCAAGTCATGGAGAACGGATTGACTGGCAGCTATACAGTTCTTTAGTTAAGTAGAGATTGCATACATGAAGCTATTGAAGTAAAAAAATAAATTTAAAAAAAAAAGACTGAACTGCAGCTTTAATAAAAGCTTCAATCAGACTTAGAACTATGCAACTAATTTTGACAGATTTATTTTAAATCATTCTTCCTGGTAATGCACAGGTTATTAAGAATTTATATTAGTGTTAGGGACCCTTGAGATGTGGTCTGCCATGTAATGGCTCAGGGGCTTACAACACTTTGGCCAAAATGTTAAACTAAAAGACCATTTTATTTAATAGATATCTATACATATATATTTAGGCACTGTACCATGTATAGGTTTCACTGGATGTGCACTGAGCTCTGTCTGTGTTTCATGTTCTGTCTCTGGTTTTAATTATCAACAGTTATCTAAGAAAGGGGTTAAGCTCTATCATATCATTTAGCCCACCCAGTGTTTTACTTCTTAATGTATATATCCAGTATTGTTCTCTTTGAAGCAGTTTAAGTTCCCTATCACCCTTCCTAATATCCCTTTGTACCACCTCAAGGCCTCTAAAGCGTAAACCTTCCGTTACCCCATTGTGGTGCTCCAAAAAATGCTGTGCTAAATTATGTACTGTCTGTACCTGTTCTACAAGGCATTTAGCATTTTTAATACCATTCACATGTTCACCGATTCGCACCTTTAAAGGTCGAATGGTCTTCCCAATGTAACATTTCTTACATGGGCAGTCAATGACGTAAACTATAAAATTTGTTTGAATTGATAAATTGTCTTCTTTTATATTGTAGCCCTGCCTGATGATCTTCAAAAGTTTTTTCTTAGGACATGTATTTGCAAATAACACATTTACCACACCGATAGTTCCCTATTGGTTTACTTAAAAAATTAGTACTCTTTGCAGCCGAAATATTAGATCCCTTTAGAGCACTAGGGGCCAGAATGCTTTTTTAAGTTTTGGGCCTTCCTAAAGACTACCTTGGGTCTATCGGTTAACTTACTTCATAAGATGGGGTCTATTAATAACACATCCCAGTGCTTATAGATTATTTTCCTTATCTTAGATTCCTGTTTACAGAAATCAGCAATAAACATTGGTGTTTGATTATCATTGGTGGGTACAACTTTCGTTTTGGGTATTAACAGAGTGTTCCTTGGTCTATGCTGGCTTTTAATAAGGGAATTCTGTATCACATCTTCATTATAACCTTTTTCTAAAAATCTCTGTCTTAGAACCTCAGATTGATCCTCACAGTCCTTAGGCTCAGAGCAATTTCTTCAAACCCTCAGAAATTGCCCATAAGGTATGTTATTGAGCCATTTAACAGAGTGATTACTTGTGTAATCTAGGTAGGAATTAGCATCCACCTTTTTAAAGAAGGTTTTAGTGACAATACGATGATCCACTGCTTTTAAATTTAAATCCAAGAAATTAATTTCTACAGGATCAATTTCCCCACTTAGAACTATATTTCGACCATTCCCATTGAGAAATACAATAAATTCTTCCAATAGTTCCTTGGGTCCAGACCAAATGATCAGGATATCATCTATATATCTGCCATAATAGATCAGATATTCTATTCTTTAACACTAACGTTTATTATCTTTACTTATGTGTGTGGCTACTAAGATATAACTATAGAAAGGGACCTCGCTCAGACCCCTAGAAGGTAGAGGCGTGCTGCCTGGGGATGGGCTAGATAGATAATAAATGTGTATCGAGAGTGATACACCAAAGAATCCCCTTTGGATAGGCGCACTGCAGACCTGAAAATAAAGACGGTCAGGGGTAGGATATGGTGTGTATAAATAAAAAACTTTATTAAATATTTGTGTATAAATAAAAACTTTATTGAATATTAGTGTAATAGTGTACACAAAACAGTATATAGTGCTGTACTATACACTGACTAATGATAGACTGCTGTTGGTCTATGTCAACCTCCGTCAAGCGTCTCACTGTGCTCCCATTAGTTCTGTCTCCCTTGAGGTGTGAAAATCTTGGCAGATGCTCTAAATGTCAATAATCTAGATGGGTTATTGTAACCCTATGACATATTGGTAGGTATAGGCTCTACCGAGACTAACAGAGAAGTTCACGCAGCACATCAACGTAATGTGCACACTGCGCATGCGTCATGTAAGTTAAAACAGTAGAGTCTGTTTATATGCGAGTTGCGCATGCGCCGGGGCAGTGCGTGAAGTAAATGTTTGGACGGCCCGTATAAGGTTGGTAACGGGTAAAGGGAGTACTGGGTATCGAGGAAATGTTCAATAGTGATTACACATAGTGACACACAGAGCGTAGTGCCTATGGATCACTATAGATCGTAGTTTGATATGAACCCAGTATATATGCGTATTCTTTGTACATTGGTGCGTTCATGTGTCAAAGTTTGTGCTGTATCTGGTATAGTGTGCGTCTCAAACGGGCGTAGGTACGAGGATGCTGTGCACCTTTAGTAGCAGGAGTAGTGAAAAATAGTAAACGCAGGTCTGGGCTGCTTGGTAATATTTTCAACGGGGTTTTTTGGTGCCCATGTGACCGCAGAGCTGCTCACTCGTAAACTGCTGCAATTGAGAAAATGGTATAGCACACGAGACCTAGGTAGTCAGAGCAGCTGTGTCTATACAGGGCTGCATGGAAAAAACATGCACGGTAGTATTTAAAGCAGGCAGGCTATTATGATAGTGAATAGCAAGTGCTGCCCTGTAGCAACACTAACACCTCTTTAAATGGGTGTATCAAATGAAAATAAGACACAGGTCAGCGCACTAGAGGAGCTAGTAGAGATAGCTGGCGTGGTAAGGTATGAATCATACAGCTAAAGACCCGACATGCTGCATGTTTCGTCACTTCCTGTGACTTCATCCGGGATTCATACCTTACCACGCCAGCTATCTCTACTAGCTCCTCTAGTGCGCTGACCTGTGTCTTATTTTCATTTGATACACCCATTTAAAGAGGTGTTAGTGTTGCTACAGGGCAGCACTTGCTATTCACTATCATAATAGCCTGCCTGCTTTAAATACTACCGTGCATGTTTTTTCCATGCAGCCCTGTATAGACACAGCTGCTCTGACTACCTAGGTCTCGTGTGCTATACCATTTTCTCAATTGCAGCAGTTTACGAGTGAGCAGCTCTGCGGTCACATGGGCACCAAAAAACCCCGTTGAAAATATTACCAAGCAGCCCAGACCTGCGTTTACTATTTTTCACTACTCCTGCTACTAAAGGTGCACAGCATCCTCGTACCTACGCCCGTTTGAGACGCACACTATACCAGATACAGCACAAACTTTGACACATGAACGCACCAATGTACAAAGAATACGCATATATACTGGGTTCATATCAAACTACGATCTATAGTGATCCATAGGCACTACGCTCTGTGTGTCACTATGTGTAATCACTATTGAACATTTCCTCGATACCCAGTACTCCCTTTACCCGTTACCAACCTTATACGGGCCGTCCAAACATTTACTTCACGCACTGCCCCGGCGCATGCGCAACTCGCATATAAACAGACTCTACTGTTTTAACTTACATGACGCATGCGCAGTGTGCACATTACGTTGATGTGCTGCGTGAACTTCTCTGTTAGTCTCGGTAGAGCCTATACCTACCAATATGTCATAGGGTTACAATAACCCATCTAGATCCTACCTAGGTCTCGTGTGCTATACCATTTTCTCAATTGCAGCAGTTTACGAGTGAGCAGCTCTGCGGTCACATGGGCACCAAAAAACCCCGTTGAAAATATTACCAAGCAGCCCAGACCTGCGTTTACTATTTTTCACTACTCCTGCTACTAAAGGTGCACAGCATCCTCGTACCTACGCCCGTTTGAGACGCACACTATACCAGATACAGCACAAACTTTGACACATGAACGCACCAATGTACAAAGAATACGCATATATACTGGGTTCATATCAAACTACGATCTATAGTGATCCATAGGCACTACGCTCTGTGTGTCACTATGTGTAATCACTATTGAACATTTCCTCGATACCCAGTACTCCCTTTACCCGTTACCAACCTTATACGGGCCGTCCAAACATTTACTTCACGCACTGCCCCGGCGCATGCGCAACTCGCATATAAACAGACTCTACTGTTTTAACTTACATGACGCATGCGCAGTGTGCACATTACGTTGATGTGCTGCGTGAACTTCTCTGTTAGTCTCGGTAGAGCCTATACCTACCAATATGTCATAGGGTTACAATAACCCATCTAGATTATTGACATTTAGAGCATCTGCCAAGATTTTCACACCTCAAGGGAGACAGAACTAATGGGAGCACAGTGAGACGCTTGACGGAGGTTGACATAGACCAACAGCAGTCTATCATTAGTCAGTGTATAGTACAGCACTATATACTGTTTTGTGTACACTATTACACTAATATTCAATAAAGTTTTTATTTATACACAAATATTTAATAAAGTTTTTTATTTATACACACCATATCCTACCCCTGACCGTCTTTATTTTCAGGTCTGCAGTGCGCCTATCCAAAGGGGATTCTTTGGTGTATCACTCTCGATACACATTTATTATCTGGCTACTAAGATATATATGAATTATCCTAAGCATTATTGTCAATTCAGTCCCATTTACATATAGAACTGATTTGATATGCTTACTTGAATATAGGTTTTAAGACAAATTGTGCAAAATAAAAGATATATCAGTGGAGGTGGAATTTTGAGTGCAAGCATTAAAGGGATTAATCACTTCTTTTTTCTAGATTCACAGGTTCACACGTCTCCTATAGAGTGTGATACCTGGTTGATAGAGATATCCATAACCCAGACGGCCCCCATAGACGTTACGCTTTGAGTGCTCAGCCCCAACTAAGCCGTGCATTCTCGCGAGATAGCCCGCCTATCCTCCAGTCAATCATTGGGTTGACTTCCGGTTCCTTTATCCAGCGGTGATCCGCGGTGCTAGGGAGGAGGTCTGCGTAGGGGCAGTGACGGTGGGAGTGACGGACGGGTGTGGGATCCTCATCATGTATGCAGCAGCATTTGATTGTAAGTTTTAAATGTTCAGTGTGCCATTAAAAGCGGATGATTGTCTAATACTTTATTCTCTCTGCGCTCCTACTTTTTTGTAATTTCCTGAGATACAGGCCCCATTATGATGCCGGAATCTACTATGCATTGAAATGACACATGACGCGGGACATTTACATGCATAGGAGATACCGGCGCCCCATAATGGGGCCTGTATCTCGAGAAGCAGGGGGTCCCAGACCTGAAAACAACAGCTAGTAGAATCAGAGCAGGATGTAATTTCTCTCTAGAAGGATTTGGAGAGACTGGAAGCTTGGCAGGTAAATGGCAGATGAGGTTTAATACAGATAAATATAAGATTATATATTTGGGAAGCAAGAATAAACAGGCGACATAAAAATTAAATTGGGGATACATTGAGGGAATTCTTGATGGAGAAGGCCTTAGGCGTGCTTGTAGACAGCAGGCTCAGCAATAGTGCCCAAAGTCATGCAGTAGCTGCAACGGCAAACAAGATCTTATCTTGCATTAAACGGGCAATGGATGGAAGGGAAATAAACATAATTATGCCCCTTTACAAAGCATTAGTAAGACCACACCTTGCATATGGAGTACAATTTTGAGCACTACTCCTTATAAAAGACAAAATGGAACAAGAGAGAGTGCAGAGAAGAGCCACCAAATTAATAAAGGGGGTGGACAATCTAACTTATGAGGAGAGGCTGGCTAAATTAGATTTATTTACATTAGAAAAGAGGCATCTAAGATAAGATAACTATATACAAATATATTCGGAACAGTACAAGGAGCTTTCAAAAGAACTATTTATCCCAAGGACAGTACACTGGACTCCCTTAAGGCCGTGCTTATAGTGCCGGCAACGGCGACACGAATTCGCCCGAAAACAAACGCATTGCCGCCGCCGCGTGCGCTTATAGTGCACGTGACGGCGACAAGCGACGGAGCGACGTCGCCATCGCGAAAACCCACCGCCGGCAAAATTTGATTTTTCAAGGGCTGTCGCGTCACGTATACGTATATATATATACGTATATGAGAAAGGTCCCTTTCATGTATATGTCATGTGCTACTGCAGGGAGGCAGTCAGAGATGAGGGAAATTAATGCATGGCTAAGAAAGTGGTGTAGGAGGGAGGGTTTGGGGTTTTTAGAGCACTGGGACTCTTTTTCTGAGAGGTACCATCTTTATTCTGGGGACGGATTGCACCTAAATGAAGAGGGATCTTCTGTGCTAGGGGGTGGGAATGCTAAAATGGTTGGAGGAGATTTTAAACTAGGACTGAGGGGGGAGGGGAATGAAACAGATAACAAACTAAATAGAATAGATGAGGAAACAAGGGGTTATGGAGTTAGAATGGAGGCAAGTGCGAATTTGACAAGCAGTGAGACACTCATAGTAAATACAGATAATAATAGAAAATGTCTAAAGACTCAACCAAGTTGGCGCAGGAAGGAAGGCAAAGATAAGATAATAGTACAGGCTGAAAAAAAATTAAATGCATTCTTACTAATGCAAGAAGCCTGACAGATAAAATGGGGGAGCTTGAATTATTAGCTACAAGGGAGCAGTATAATATCATAGGCATTACTGAAATATGGTGGGATGAAACTCATTACTGGGCAGTTAATTTACAGGGTTATTCTCTTTTTAGGAATACTTGTGCTTGCGAGTGCAGAGGGGATATATTGAATTTCTACTATATTTATTTTATTATAGAAACACTGCAAGTTGTACACCAGGTGGTTGTTGAAATATGAATTTCTATCATGTGTACATAAGCTGGTGACAGATGGGTAAGTTGCTCTTCCAATATTTGATTGAAAGACATTTGATTGAGTTCCCTCATCCTACAGAACCATATCTTATCCATTGTAATTTTGGGGGCATTTCTATTTGCTTTTCTGAGAGTGTGGCATTAACCTTGTTTGTCAGTCACAATAGTCAGAGGATTAACTGAACTGAAATCAACTGTATAAACAAAAACAAAAGGGATCTCATAAAAAAAGTTACAGTACTAAGAAAAAGCACAATGTTAAAGAATTAGACTTCTGAGCTAAAGGATAAATAAAGCAGGGTTAATGCTTAAATAACTGTGTGGGCTAGAGTTAATGCTGGGATCGCTAATTTACATACCAAGAATTATGCGTTATGTAAGTACATATGCAAGAAAGTAAAATTTTAGGACAGTATCACAAATGAAGACGCAAAGAAAGAATGTATTACTAAAAAATGTTACTCGCTAAACTATGTGGCGATATTGGGCTACCGCCAAAAAACATCAATACTTTTCATCACCTTCCCCAGGCTGGCATTAGGCTGATTTATTAAAAAAAAAAGTTTTTTAGTCCTTGTGTGCTCCAGTGGTTAGTGCAGTTACTTCATACTGTAAGTATATTGTTATCATTTATGTAAGTAGTAGGTAGTCACTCTTATAGGTAGGTGCTTCCTCTTCGTACTTAGTACTCAAACTGCTTGTGAATAATGAGTGATGAAAAAAAGTGACGAAAAAAAGAGTTGCTACTACTAGAGATGGGCAAAACTGTCAAAATCTGTATCTAAAGCCCTCTCCTGCCTTAAACCTTTCTCACCGACTTACCCACACCTCTGGAATGCCCTTCTCCTCAATACCCGACTAGCAACCTCTCTATCCACCTTTAAGACCCACCTTAAAACACACCTGCTTACTGAAGCATATGAGTAGCTCCGTGGCAAATACTATACACCTGATACATAAAGCTTGGCCCCTTGCAGACACACTTACCAGAATGCCCTCCTACTGTCTCTGTACGTTCTTCCTGCCTACCAATTAGATTGTAAGGTCTTTGTAGCAGGGCTCCTCTTCCTAAATGTTAATTTTTATGTCTGAAGCACTTATTCCCATGTTTTGTTATTTGTATTTCTGTTATTTTTAGGATTGTCACATGTATTACTACTGTGACGCGCTATGTATATTAATGGCGCTATATAAATAAAGACATACATACATACGAGATGCCATTAATTAACACTTTTTTGTGTGTGCATTTCATTACTGTCTTTAAACATTGGAATTAATTAAAGGTATTACACTAGATAGGTAGAATTTTGGCTGCTCCTTTGTTTTTCAGCCTGTTAGGCTAATCTTACCTATGTATATGATGGCCACTTAGGCATGACACAACTTGCCAATCTAGAATGAATGATAAAAATACATAATATTAACATTGTTGAACCTATAACTATATTAACCATATTAACTGGTCACATGACTAGTTGGACACTTGGGCTACTCCAAACTTACAATTTGCACATATTGATATTATTATTTTGTGTTTTATATGTAGAATGTTGATTTTGTATGTTAACTCCTTCGGTGTCCTAGGGCATTCCTTTGCAATGCATTGCTAGCCCCAGGCATCAAAGCAGTTAGTTTTTTTGCCATAGGGTTTTGTTAAAAGTCCCATTAAATGACCCAATGGTAGATAAGGGTGATAACTCCAACCCCTGCCCCTCTGCTGCTCAGACACACAAATGACACCTCTACTCTGGATTAACACGGATTTCTATGACTAAACTCTTCTTTGTATAGGTATAGTTACCACATTTATGGTGTATGCAAATAGGATTGAATATTACAACCCACTTAGGACAAAGTAATTCATAGTAAATATGGCATAATTAAAAAATCTACGCCGCCGACGGAGGTCTCGGAGCTGTCTCTCCACTCGGTACACTGGAGTGATCGCGTCTCTCACGCTTCTGGGTTCCAGCGGACTCTCGCGGGGACTCTCGCGGGCACTCGCACGGTGACTCAGGATAGATCGGTGGTGTTCTTGGTAACACTTTACGCGTTTCTCCTCATATTCTTCCTGAAGAAACCTCGGATGAGGAGAAACGCGAAGAGTGTTACCATGAACACCACCGATCTATCCTGAGTCACCGTGCGAGTGCCCGCGAGAGTCCCCGCGAGAGTCCCCGCGAGAGTCCGCTGGAACCCGGAAGCGTGAGAGACGCGATACGCGATCACTCCAGTTAAGCGAGTGGAGAGACAGCTCTGAGACCTCCGTCGGCGGTGTAGATCTTTTGATAAAACTGCATTTTTTACATTGAAACCATGTGAGTGGATTTTAATATATTCTGCAGATAAATAATGCGTGACAGTCTATACTATGTCTGTTCTTCTTTTACTACTGCAAGAGGTTAAGACACTTCCCTAAACTGCACGTCACTGCTGTTGTTGTAAAAGAAGAAACCTCTACAAATCTAAAGATACCTTTATGCACACGTTGTCACAGATTAATCTGTGAGTATAACATTCGTTGGATGAATGAAGCTCAGATTACACATAAGAAATTGTAGACATATTGCACTATTTGTATATATGTTTTTATTTTTCATGACATTGCGCTCCCTGATCATCCTGGACATCGCTAACTATGAGGATTAAGAAAGTAATTCTGAATTAAGGTTGAGCAGCACTTTGGTTTGGTTTGAATGATCACCATTTATTATAGGATTTATTTTACTTACCTATAAGATTCACTATATTGTATAGTTTGTCTGGTATCCTCACTCACAGGATCACAATTGAGATTCAAACGCTATCTGATAACACACTTTTTTCACCATAATTAAAAAAAGGACTGCAGGTATCCCAATATTTTAAAACACAGATTTTGCGGAATAGCAATCTTTCATAAATCTGGCCCCAAGTAACTTTTACAGAAGGGAAGTATCAGTTTAAGTCTTGATTTGAGGAGCTATTACAATGAATATGGTAATTTGCCACAACTATCAAGAAGTTGGAAAGTAATTAAGATCATTTTGACTTCATTGAGACCTTATTGATACTGTCCATTTGCATATTTAACCTTATATTCAAACCTAAGCTTATTTAATACTTGACCTGGTGATAACTAAAAGGTACATTGAATTATCTTGTTTTCCTCAATCAATAACCAATATAATACTGTCCTAACATTTCCCCCCCCCCCCCAATATTTACTGTAATATAGTATATTTTACACGTCTTCTAAAGATGTGATATTACTAATACTTGCCACAATAGTGATGTGGTGTTACCCACGGCCACTGCAGTGAGTCAAGATGTGAAATCAAATTCAAGGGACAGTACTATGACATCAGCGAGACGTACAATTCCTGCTAGGGCTTGTCCTCTAACGGACGGCACAGCAGGTTCTTCACCTCCACCTCTGGATCACATTGTAATCTCTGGTCTGGATTTTCCATCCACCAGCCTGAGTTAATGTGAAGCTGTGGAATGGATCATTTTGCACAATTCCTGCACTTTCTGACCTAAAACGGGGCAGAAAGCTGCCTAACATCTTTGGACTATGTCACATATTTTCCTCCCCAGCTCACACCTACTTGGGTGAGCGGCCATGGACCTCACTGGGGTGAGCGTCCTACCTGAAATACGTGAGCTAACTCCCCAGTACAATATTAAGCATTCACATGACATGAATATGAACTTTTTTTTTTTCACGGCAATTATGGACAATAGGTTTTGTCATATGAGACTATACTTGCCAAACATATTTTGTTGCCCTCTATTATGGAACTATTTTGAAAAATGAATGTCTAGCACAATTTCTTATAACCCAGGATATGATAAATATACTCACAAAACCAGACAGTTTCTATTACCTCCCTGGGTTTTTTCTTTTCTACTCTAGAATATGAACCTCATTATATATTTACCAACCAAAAGGGCCATCAACCCTGTATAGTAATTTGTAGTTTAGCTACATTTTCAACACAGAGAACCAATATAACATTACAATATTTACAAAATGCTTATTCTAGAGGCCTAATATAGCATAACTACACTAGCTTATTTGCAAAGTTAAGTGTCCATGACATAGTCCACATGTGTAACATAAAAATCGGTCAGTTCCCAAACATTTTTTTTTTGACTTACAGTCCATTACATCCTCTGACTTAATTTCAACGCCCACTGCATCCTGCAAATGACTGGACTGTTTCTTCAGCCACTGACGAGACACTCGGACTGGATTCTCCTTGGCTCCACACTGTGGTCCAGAGTGGCGAGATCTGGAACAATTCAGGCGCAGCGTTGACCGTCGCTTTTTCTTTTCAATCTTTGAACCTTCTAGGCTCTTCTTACTGAGATGTCTCCTCTCATCAGAAATCTTTGATTTCCCTTTTGGGGCCATTACCAGGCCTTTGGGTTTTGGAGACCTAATTGCCTCTGTATAAACGTAGTCCATATTAACAATGTCATCAGGATTTTTCATCAAGTTTGTGTTTTCAGGAACTGCCACCCACTTGGCTAAAACATCTTCTGTGGTGGCCTGGGTTTGTTCACTAGTTTGATAATCATCTGGACAACGTAAATGAAATTGAGGATCTGGATTTTTGAATCCCAGATCAGGGAGTATATTCTCAGTATTCTCAGGAGGGTGCCTATCTGTTTCTGGAATAACAGCAGCACCATCAAAGTCAATTCTTTCTCCTTCCTCTTTGTCCTCAGTGGGGGCATTGAGTTTACTTTCCCTGGTCTCCTTTTGTGACCATGTCTCTTTTAGCCTTGGAATCTATTTCTCAAACTTCATCTTTATAGCAAATCGTAATATTGCAACAGCATTGAAGATACACGTATAGGAACATACAGCTTGCTTGGTTAGAAGGTAGGATTGATAGCCCGACTAAACCACTTTAGCAGCTTCTCCCATGTCCTGGTAGCATCTGTGTTGCTTTCCTTCTTTATTTATTTTTCCACTCAGTGCGGCTGCTAATTCAACTTCTTTGGAGTTGAGTTGCGACTCCATGTCTGTCATCTGTTTCAGAGCGAGGTTTAACTTTGTTTCATTTTCTCTATTCTTGACCTGCAGCTGCAGGTGCTCCTTCCGGTCTTGTCCAGCTCCAGCTGCAGCCGGCCCCATCATTTGCCGTGTGGTCCAGCTGCTTGTGGCTATCGGCCATCTCGCTTTCATAGCGTAATGTCAGGCAGACCACCTGACGGACGGACACCTCCTCCCTCTCGGCGCACTGTATCTCGCACTCAGCCATCTGCTTCTGTAGCTCTTCCTGCATTTCTAATGTTTCCTGGATCAATTGCTTCTCCACTTTTCCTGCTTGGTGAAGCTTCTTATCACCTTCACTGATCTGGTCAGTCAAGTCTGATTTTCTCTGTGTCAGAATTACATTCTCTCTCTTTACAGTCTCTAAATTACTCAGGGCATTCTCACAGGTTTCCTTCAATATTCCCAGCTCTGTGTTCAGACCGTGGCCCGCCAGGCGTAAGTGTTGCACATCTGTGCTGAGCGCGTGAACCTCTTGTAGAGCACTCCGGTCTGCAGCACATCTCGGCACCTTTCTGACGCATGTCCTGACAACGCAGGTTCAAGTGGCTCGGTCACTTCCCCTGTGACTTGAGGAACAGTTTTCTTTTTCTTCTTCTTTCTTTTTGCTTTATTAGCTCCAGAGATATCAGTGGTACTGGGCACACACTCACTGGTAGCTTCCATATCTTGCTTGCACTCACATGGCGTTGCTTGCTTTTGCAGCTGTTTGTCTTTGAAAATTTGGGGCCACACATCTTCCATGTGACCTACTTCATGACAGGCCCAGCATACTAAATTCATCTGTGGGTACGGCTCTCTTCCAGGGGCCACATACGAGTTGTCATCATCATCGTATGGCCTGAAGGGACACTGTTTTTCATTGTTATGTACATTACAAAACAAACATTTCACGTCGGCCATTTTAGAAACCCGACAGGGACAACTTGCTAGCTGCAATTTTCACTTTCTTCAGCAAAACATTTTGGTTTTCTGTTTGGGTTCAGGGTGCTATTGCATCCACACTTCGCATATTCTCTGTGTATGCTGGAAGCACAACTGGTTATACACAGTAGGACTGACTTCACTCATAGCATCTGTACTTTTACTTCGGCTGGGCGGCCATTTTAAACCCCCGCATTTATTTGCAAACCCACAGACCTTTTAGTGTCGACCCGCATTCTCCACCATATGTGACAAACGCCCCTCTTTTGTAGTGCTGACGTCTGTCTGGGTTCTTCCCGACACAGTCTTCTAGGGTTAATTATACAACAAACAGGAACATGCAAAGTATTACGTTGCTTAACTCAGGCTTCTGCCTGCTTTATTTTCATCCAAGTAAGGTACTGCAGCTTTAACATGTGTAGGCAGGAGGTACTCAGACATTTAACCTTCAGCGTTTACTCATATCAGTGTTATAGCATTTCACACAGTGTCACTTTTAAGAAATAAAAACCAAATCATATAAAGAAATCCTATCCCATTCAGGGATCTAACTACACAGCAGAATCAGCCTCTCTAACTGCTGCTGGGCCAACTAACCTGGTTCCCCAGCATAAAACAATGCCCTCTCATTTAGGGTCACTAGATAAAGCATATAGGGGGTTATGCACTAAGCAGTGACAAGTGGGTTTTCTGGGTGCTATGCACAAAGCAGTGATAAGTGCTTTTAAGTGAGATACAAAATACATAACTGAATAAAAGAAAATGGTATCAAGTCATAAGATTGTAAAAACATGGCACTTTATGCCTATTCTAACTTAATAAATAAATAATTAGAGAGTGAAAAGCAACCCTCTCTGCTCTAGTGATTAGGAGAGCAGGTGAGGGAGAACTAGACACATTGTAATCTGTGGTCTGGATTTTCCATCCACCAGCCTGAGTTACTGTGAAGCTGTGGAATGGATCATTTTGCACAATTCCTTCACTTTCTGACCTAAAACGGGGCAGAAAGCTGCCTAACATCTTTGGACTATGTCACAAGAAGCAAGTAAAATTAGCAAAATAATTCGCAAGCATTGGCATGTTTTACTGAATGACCCTATATTGAAAAATGAAATCCCAGAAAATCCGAGAATAATTTTAAAAAAAGCAAAAAACTTGAAAAATATTATCGCTCCAAGCGCCCTTAAAAAAATAGATAATAAAGATAAAGGACTTCTGTTGGCGTGTTCCAGCTTTATGTGAGATAATCAGCAACAAAAAAGGTAGCGATCCACAGTGCAATGAAAAGCCTTCAGGGCTGAATGACTGGCAGTTAAATAACAACATAAAGTTCCAGAAACTTGAGGGATTCTTTGGTTGCTCAACTTGCAAGGCTTGTGAGTATAAACAATATGATAAAAAAAAATTTAGATCTAATAATCGTAATGAAAACTTTAAGATCACGCAATATATGAACTGCTACACTGAATATGTCATTTATCTATTAGAATGCCCCTGTGGGCTACAATACATGAGAAAAACAAAAAGAGCAATAAAAAAACGTATTATTGAACATTTGAGTAATATTAGACGTGGCGTAATGACGCATAGTGTTTCTAAACATTTTGCCCTCTTTCATAATTCAAACCCAAAAGGCTTAGTATTCACTACTATTGAAAATGTTATCCAACACTGGAGAGGCTGTAGTAGAGATATAGACTTAAGTAAACGTGAGATGTATTGGATTTACAGATTAAATACTTTGATACCAAATGGACTCAATGCAGATTTTAAAATAACGCCTTTCCTAGACTAGCATTGAGATCCATTTGCTATCTATTTATATTTGTCCTCTGATCTCTATGTGTGGTCTCTATTTATACACTCTCCCTATATTTTCTCTTGCAAGTGTCTCCCTTACTCTATGCTTATTGCTAGACTCTTAAGTATATTGGATATCTACTAATACTTTTTCTCTCTCTCTCATCTCCATTCGATCTCTACTCCGAGTTTACCGTTTCATTTTAGTTATTTTTAGTTTATTAAAGATTTTTATTGTGTCTTTTTATGTCTTTGGATCACAGTGTTATGTACTCCTTTAAGAGAGAACCTGTGAGTAATTTGCCAATTAGTTAACAATTATTATTTAAGTAGTAGACCCATTAGGGGTGTTATAGTGCTCCTGAGGAAGCTGACGTTTAGTTCAGCGAAACGCGTAGAGCTTGTACACCGCATGCAGCTGCTCCTGATCCAGAGATGGAGGTGAAGAACCTGCTGTGCCGTCCTACCATCTACTTCTCCCTCCGTCTTGCCGGAAGCTGTCGGTCCTTGACGGATGTGATGTCAGACGCCGTCCACCGCGATCTGACTGACGGAGCTTTGAAGTGAACGGCCAGACTACCACCTCTCCCGACGTGAACTACACTGCCTCAAAAGATACCTTTATGTGCCCGCTATTGATGTACATATTGTGAGTACATTTCTTATGCTTTTAACTTACATACATTTTTGTTTATTGGTCCACACCATGGTCTCTCCTTGTTGTTTTCCATGAATACTACCCTGATTGAGAGCGCTTCTGAATATCCATCTATCATGTTTCCTGTTAACGCTGATTCTTCCCTTACCTGTTGTAAGTAGACAATCTACTTGAGCCAAGACTTCACTGCTCCACTGTTGTATGATTTTGCTGCACCATTATTGTTTATTTCTTTTTTGGGGTGTTCCTGAAATATCGCTCCCTTTACAATCTGGATGTCTGTTACTGCCTATGAGGGAACTTGTACAAATTCCCTGTGAAGGTTGATCATTTTTCTAATTCACCTTACAACTCACTGATATTTTATTTATTATATATTCATCACTATACTGTTGTTTAGCGCCTTTCTAAATCACTTGGGTTTACAGGGCTTGTCCTCTAACAGCAAAGAATATTATCAATTGCCAAGAGCAATCCTGTGACTTTTAGGATATGGTTATCCTGACAAGAAGCAATTTCTTAATGTTATGATGGAAATTTCCAGAGACATTAAAGGAGACCGTTCTTGCCAGGGGGGAGGTAGTCAGAAAGCAGTGAGTGAGCTGTCTCCATTTATTAATGAAAAAATTGGAGAAACTATAGATATAAAACCACTTGAGTTTGGGATTGGTTGTAGAGTATGGATGCTTTCAAAACAAACTGGGGCAATATACTATATGAGTCTTGAAACATTTAACAACCATGGTTTTCAACCAAAACACTTTATCACATCCATGAAGAACTCTCTTGTTCCATTAAAATGTAAGACAACCTATCATAAATCCACACGTTATTGCCACTTATACAAGTTGAGACTGAACATTTAAATCACAAGAGTAAGAATTAAAGTAAATTACAAGTTGCTGTAAAAATGCACTGCACAATGTGACTTACACAAGTCTTTTAGGACAAGCCAAGATTAAATTGTTTTCAGAATGGGTCAATACCATATATTACATAAAAACACATTTCTCTGGTTTGGTTCTTATAGTTTTGCAGTGCTCACATACTGTAGTGCATTGTCCCTGCAATTGTAGACTGATGCCAAAAACAATCAGCTAGCCAGAGAAGCCGTGGGATTGATCAAATATGTACTCTATCCTTAAATGTTATGATATAATCAATTAAAAAAAAATCTAATGACATACACACATAGGTACAAAAGAAAATGTTAACACTTAATTCAGCTCTTTGACATGTGAGGTTATCAGTATAAATAAAATTGCCTTACTTACTTACTTGAGTTGTTAATTCTATTAAAACCGTAGTTTCTTTACTTATTTATTATCAAACAATGTACTAGTGTGTACATAGAGAAAAGAAATCCTTAATGGTGCACTACTACCTAGGCAAATCATTGAGTTTTAATAGATATTACAACTTATATTTTAATAGGCATAATTAAAATAATCACAGCAAAGGAAATATAGCAGCAACAGCTGGCGTGGACCCGAAGTGTGTTGCGCTGTACGTGACAGCTTCACCGGGGTCCCCGGTCTGCACCCACTGTTTCTTACCCCACGATGTTCCTCCCTACATGTCTCCTACAGGTCTCACACTTGTCTGCATATCCTCCTATGGCTGCCCCTTAGACTAAGGCAAAGGCCTCAATGCACGCTTTCACGACCGCCTTGCTTGCCGGTGGCGCGTGCAAGTCACTGCACCGCGATCTGCAGAACTTTTTTCGGCGTGGGGGGGCATGGCGAAAGCGGGTCGGTTGGGCGCGGCCTTAGGCTTTTGGAAGGCTTCCCCCCGAGCTCAATGACAAGCAAGGTCTCGCCTGCCCACCCACACACCAATAACTCACTCCCACATAATGTTGTTCCATGTATATCTTGAGCTAGTGTCATCTTACAGACTTACAGCAAATGTGGGGGTCCAGGAGGAGGGGGGGTCCTGGAGGTTGTGGGTCCGGGAGGAGAGGGGGGCACAGATAGATCGGGTGCACAACACAACACACACACATATACACACATACATACATACACATACATACACACACTCCCCCCCACACCTTTTGGAGGTGGGGGAAGCTCAGCCCCCGGTGCTGATAGGCTCACCAGCGCACCACGTGATGTGTCACCGCTCGGGATCACAATCCTCTTGCATCCCCTGGCGGCTGACACGTCACAGTGCGTATAAAGCCTTGCAGTGAGGAGGGACTGGGGCCGGCTCTGGAGGAAGTCATGGGCAGGTGAGTGACGTGCACATGGCCGCGCGCGCCGCCGACCGCAACGGGTCCTCAGCCTAACTAGCATAAGTGTCAGTCCCTCATGTAGCATATCCAGTTCTGATCCAGGCAGAGTTATAGTTGCAGGTTTACTAGGGCTGGTTATTGTATCTCCCCCCCCCACTTTTCTCTCTCCCACCCCCCACCCCTGCTGCCGATACTCCCCTCAACCACTGATTAGTTCCCCCACACTCGCGCAGTGGCAGAACAGGGGGCTAAATTCTGTAACAACTTCTCCACACTATCCTGCTGCACATTCTCTCCTAATAGGCAGGTCAGTACATCTGGTTTGGTGGAGGGGATACACCATATTTAACTACGCCTGCAACATACTCTATTGCAGCAATCCCAGAAAGCGGGTCATAATAAATTCAGGGGAACACCCTAATTGCGCACGGGCAGTCTATCACGTGACCTCCTGACGAAGCACTACGTGCGAAACGCGTAGAGGTCACCTGAGGCTGCTTCATGGATTTTGAGTGAAGAGAGAGACACATCTTGAGGAGCAGGGATTTCTTGCGGCGCGGATGTACAGTGCTGGTCCGGACCATTTACATCCACTTTCCCCGGCTGTGTAAACCCGGAGCTCCCTGATGGTGTTTCTTAGTATTGGGCAATTGTAAGTCAAATATTTTATTCATTTATTATTTCTTTAAAACACTGTTAATTTTTGACTTTTTGAGATACTGTTGGTTTTTTTTGCATTTTTCACATTGTGTGTGTATGTGTGTGCAACCTCTTAATTTGAGGTTGTTTTAATAAAGATAATTCGTGTTTGCTCAGTGCGCTTTCTGCCTATGTTTTTCTACTATAAAAAGCCGTTTTAGTGCAATATTGCCCTGTTATCGAAGCTTCGTGAATAGCAACACAGGCAATATCGCACTATGAGGGCATTTATAGTGCTATAGGCCACATATTGAGGTTTAGTGAATAAGCCCCTTAGAGTTCGAGTGAGGTCTTTCTTTATCTGTCTCTTATTTATTATCTTTAACATTAAATGCACATAAAAACTTTTAGTACACATGTTGAAATGAAAGTTTAACTTCCTGACTCTCTTTCCAAGTACTTGTTTGCTTCTGTCCATGAGTGAAAGGGTACAAAGTAATACAAAAGCTGCTTTTTACATAAGCTGCCATTTAACCACCAGTGACTTTTTGTAACCATAGCAACTTTCAAACATTCACTAATGGAATTTAAAAGGTGACAGAAGATAAAGTTTCCTTCAATGTTTTGTGTTGCATTCTCACAGCTCTGTGAGTTGGCACGTTTGCTTTCTCTGAAATATGTTATTTATGTGCAAATCAAACAGCTTGTGCCTACAATTCTGTTTTTATTATTTTGAAACAACTTTTCAAGGGAACACGAGCTAACAATACTGTCTTAATTAAATATTCCAAAAAGAAGCAGGAAGCTGTAGACCGAGAAATATAAAACTTCACAGTGGATAAAAACAAGTGAAACTAATTGAAAAGGATAAGAAAAGAGAAGAATGGATTGCTGTTTTAAGTAGTTTCTGATGAGGAGTTTGATGCAAATTCTATGCCATTATTGTTGGTGATTTAACAATTTCAACTCTGTGTTTGTCAGTTACAGTATTATACAAAAGGTCTAACTAATGATCTGTAGCGTGAAGTCTTTATATTATTTTTCTATTAATATTCTTCCTCATGCTACAAAACCTAAAATCTTGCTAGCCATCGCCATTATGTTTTTACATTAAGGCCTTTGTGCATACATTCTGCCCCATGTCATTGTGGCCTAATTGCATGACTTTGTACTTTTGAAAATGAACTGCAGATACCCCATATGACAGACACTTAAGGCCTTATTCTATAAAGTGCGATAGCAGCGACCCGTACCAAAATGACTACGTTTGATCATGTTGCAGTGCTGTGTTTGTTATGAATGAGAAGCCAGCTGTCAACATGTCTGTCGTCATGTATATATTCTTGGCACTTTCAGTTGATAGCAGATGATGGGTGGCCTACAGATAAATGTATTCATTCCAAGCTCAAACAAAACTGAATGAGTTAAAGCAGTAACCCCTCCATCATACACCTGAAATCAAGTATTTGTTTTAACCTTATATTAAATCTTTTACTTTTGCCGATATTTAGAAGAAAAAGCAAAAATGGCTGCATGATCACCCAATTCGAATCTACAACGATGATATTAGCATTTTAAATTGGCTGCCGGGGTGAGGCTGACCCCTTTGGCAATATTGTTTCTCCTGCACAAGAATTAATGTAAGGACATTTCAAAAATTGCAGGAACCCCATAGCTTTGAGTACCACAGTTTAGCTCCGGTGGCCTATATAGTGTGTATGTGTGTATGAATGTGTGTGAAAAAACAAGCAGCGTTAAACTAGAGGTGGGCAGGTGGTGAGGAAATTGGGTGATAGGGTCACGTAAGCAGGAGAGGTGCCAAGATCATCAGCTACACTGCTAAATCAATGTGAAATAGCTTTTGCCATCCAAGTCCCCCTTTAATTTACCAATTATTCTCTAATTTACCAATGTACTGCATTTCGCCTAAGCCATGTAATTAATCTGGATAGCAGCATTTGCTCACGGTTTAATGATCAGCTTGTGAATTAGAAAAAAAAATAAAGGAAGGAAATGCTAACAAGTCCCATTGATAATGTTGGACCACAAACAACTGCTAGCAAAAAAAACCCCAGAAAACTAAAGACAGAAAATTACATGGGGTTTGTTTATTTAGGTCTGAAAATGTCACTCTATGCATGATACTGAAAGAATTTATCCTATGTTGTACCATAAAAAATGAAAAAGTTATATAAGAGCACCATTTTTATACACGTCCTTTAACATGGTATAAAAATATACAAAGTAAGAAACATACTGGGGCCTATGCAGAGAACAGCGCTAATAGCAATCTCGCCATTTTCCTGCGAAAATCGAGCTGAAAGCAGCAGAAAAAGGCAAGTTTTAAAAAAAGCGCCATTTTTTTTTTTCTTGAAATTCGCCGCGCGGCTGGAGAGATCCTAATCTCTCCAGTGTTTTTTTCTGCCGTATGCAGAGAGCCGCGAACGCCATCTAGTGGCTGTTCGCGCCAAAAAAATGGCGCGATTTTCAACATTTTTCCTCTCCACCAAGCAGCTGGCGCTCCGCGGCCGGTGGAGGGAAAAAAAAATCGATTTTTTCCCCACTAGTTTCAACAGCGCTCATAGCGCTGTTTGAAACTCTCCATATGCAGAAAGGATTGTAAATGCAGTTTTATGCCCTTTCTGCATATGGAGAAAAAAACTCTCCAATAAAGGTAAATTTTATTCCCCTCTCCAATTATAATTAGCGCTGCTCTCTGCATGAGGCCCACTGTATAGTAAAAATACTGAAGGAAATAATATATAATCTATTATACACTCGTTTTCTACATGATAAAGTTCAGTTCACAAGTTACGGTTAAATCTCTAAGGCATTTATGAGATAAAGAGACTTTCTAAGCTACACCTTGATGTTGATGTCAAAACAAAATATGATGAGATACAATAAGGTAAGTATTTTATTAGACAGTTGAATTACAAGAAGCAAAAACATTTAATTGGCTCTTGCATCTTGCATCTTGCAAATAGTCCAGTTATTGTGCTGTCAATTTGAAACTGGGCAACTAATGCATAGAACATTTGTGGTGGCTATCTTTTCCTGCATATGTCTGTCATTTAATTTGCATGTTGTATCTGTTCTATGTTTGTTTGTTTGTTTAGAAAGGCAGTAATTTATTTAACAAGTCTGGAAAAGGAATAAATTATCTTGTGCAAACAGAAGGGATGCTTTTTGGATAGCCCGGTTTGTGGTCAGATTAATTAGTGTTCTGTTTTAAGGCAGCAGTACAAACTGCCATTTTTTTATTTATTTTTCACTTTTAATATGTGCATTAATACAATCCACACAATGATAAGTAATTAGCTAAGTTGCTGATCGATCTGTTCTCCTGTGATCGATGAAGATGCGGCTTGGGGATTCACTAAACGGCTGTCAGTGCAACAGAAAAGGAGTAAAGATGCAAAGTTCTGCGGGAAAGGTCATGTGACCAGGCAGTCACTAGCTACAATTGGTGCACTGCTAGAAAGGGCAGGTCTCAAAAAGGAGCGTGCCAAAGTCGGTTTCAGAAGAAGAAAGGGATGTGACTTGTAAATAGATTCTATAGAAACAAAAAATTCTTGTTACATTATAATACATTAAAAATGTCATTTAGAGTTTAAAAAAAATAATTAAATGCTACAAGTATTTTTTTATAGTACAGAATTGAGTTATTTAAAAAAAAACACACGTAGGATACCATTTTAATATAAATAATGGGCTGTGCGTAGAATATGTACTGTAGGTTGGGATAAATTGTGATAAATAAAAAAGTATGGGCAGAAAATGGACTATGTATAATATCTAAAATTGCCACCATATAAAGAAATCGTTTTATTTCCATCACTATTCAAGGCAAACTACACAGCTTCTTAAAGCCTAAATTCATACTGTGTGTAGATTATATTAGCTAATTTAAAACTAAAATAAAATTAGTTAGGTATTATTATTTTCTTCATTGCATTCAGAATAGCAAAAGTATCAGCATCTTCTAGAACAGCACACTATGATCTCTCACATTTTCAAGTAATACATTGTAGGGGTAAAGCATTATGACCATTCTACTTTGTGACAGCCTGATACCACTTAGGAGGTAATCCTATATGGTTTGAAGCACCGATTTGGGCCATATCCAGGCGCTTATCCCCATTGTCTAAAGCTGCCTAACAATATTGAATAAGGCCCTTAGCAACAGCGGCTGCCACTTGTGAATAAAACCCTAATGCAGCCAGTGCATTATAAGATACTCATACAATTCCCACTATAATCTGGTGATCTGACACAGTAGATGCTGTGCTTCTATATAATATATGAACTAGCACTCACTCACCCTCGTATATAATTTAGATAGAGGTGCTAAGATCCTGCATCCATACCGCTAAATACATACAACTATAAAAAAAAACATATTGGATCAGAACTCAAACAAATATAGATAATAAAATGATAAGCTCACACTTTCCTTTTGGTCTCACCAAGAAGCCTCATGAAGGGACCTATTTATATTTAACATATTTAACACAGTGTCTGCTGAATTACTTTTCCTTGTATCTTCTTATATATTTTTTGTACGTTGCTGATTTTTGATAAATTAAAAAAACTTGGTGAGACCAAATGGAAAACTTGAGTTCATCATTTTCTTATCTATAATTTTTTGAGCGCTGATCCAATATTGTGATCTGTGCTTTTATTTAATGGCATAACAAAATTTACTAAGTGGTGCCATTGCATAAAATACCACCCAGACCCTGATGGCACCTTTTGGCTCATTTACTTGAATGGGCATTAATGCCTTCATCTTCAGAAGGTGTTTTATGGATTGGCACAGATTAATAATTGCATGTGTAGCAGGGTCCCCTTACCCTGCCTCTGGTTTGGGAAACCGCTCCGATGCTCCGGGGCAGACAGCGGTCATTTTAAAAGCTATCGCGCATGCGTGAGGTTCAGCGCATGCACAGGACGCAATAGTGCGGTGGCCATCCTGTAGGTGGCGCCGCAAGGACAATACGCATGTGCAAAGGCCCCGAATCGGAAGGGAAGGATATCCTCTGCTGGACGAGAGCCTGTGAGTCAGTTGTGTGGGAGCCAGGACAAGAGTAGGTAATGTCCAGGGAGCAAGTGGCTTCCTTGACTAGGCCTAGATTCAGCCCCTTATGCCCCAGATAGGCCTGAGCCAACCCAGTACAGTATTGTAAGGAAGGCCCTCCCATTAGTCTGTAGCAGCACTACTGTGCCGTGGATGGATGCTCATGCGGTGACCTGAGGCCTAGTACCAGGCTGCAGGTTCAGAGATGTAGAAAGTGGCTGAAGCGCTCAAATGCAGGTACAATGAACAAAATAAGCCAAACTACTAAACCAGGGTACTAATGAAAATAATATAGTACTTCATGTGCAATAGTATGGGTACTATCCTCCTGAAGACAGGTGGTAGATGGTACAAGCCCACTCACCCTCATTCTCATCGGCAGGTTCCCCTGAAAATTAGCAATACTCACATCCTGGTAGTAGGTAGGCAAGCTGTGCAGCTACATATATGCAATACAGGAAAAGGGAGACCAAAAAGCGCACCAGCAAAAACGGAGCAGGAAGGACCCAAAACAAAAAATAATTAAAAGGGCACTTTAATGTGACAAGAGACCCATCCAACGCGTTTCGAACGTCACAGCGTTCTTTTTCAAGGATAAAACACAATGTAATAACATCCATTATATACCCTCTTACCTGTGGGCCGTTTCGCGCCAAAAAACAGAACCTGGTGACGTCATGACGCTATGCGTGTCATCGCGCATGCGCAGAGCGACCCAGTGCCGTTCTAAGGGCAAAACAAGTCCCACAGGCAGTGTGGCCATCTTGGTTAAGGGCAAGTCATAGAGAATCACTGCCCCACTAATACAATACATCCCTATGACGCATACATGCAGTGCTAATCACTGCACATGCGCATTGCGACAATGCAAACATCAACAAGGCTAAAATCAAAAGTTAAGAAAAATAGAAAAAGGAAAAAGAAAAAACATTCTATTAATAAGGGAAAAAGTAAAAAAACCCTAATAACTTACATCTTATGCTAACACATAAAGGGAAAATAGGAATATATGAAACATATAAACACAATTTGACGAATAATTTAAAGCAACTAAATAACCTAAAAAACATGTTAATACATGAATACTGCATAACATATATTGTATATCTAGAACCTAGGAACCAGGGAAATATAACCAAATATAATACATAAAGAACATTGTAATAAAGGTATCATCAACACAATACATCAAATAAATAAGTTTATCATAAACTATGTGAAACCTTATGAAACTTGAAGGGCTAATTTGATCAATCCATAATCGTTTAAACAAAATTGACCTAAAGTGTAATCGACTCATAAAAATTGGCAAATTACAAAAAATGGGTTAACTGCCAGTCAATATTCAGACCCATAGCGAAGCGCGTTTGGAGAATGAAAATCCAATACGCCTCCCTACGGTTCAGAAGGTTGACATGATCACCTTCTCTAGATTTACAATTAACTAATTCAATTCCCAGGAAGGAAAAATTACTTGTTCCTCCCTGACCACATTCCGTGAAATGTTTGGAAACAGGATGATTAGTGTCTTTCAATCTTATGAGCCTTAAATGCTCTAACATCCTGACCTTAAGAGCTCTAATCGTTCTACCCACATATCTCTTGCCGCAACCACATGTTATGAGATGAACAACAAATTGACTTTTACAATTTATAAAACTGTTGATCTTAAATTCCTTATTTTTTACTTTATTCACATCATGAGGCTGCGGCAAGGCATACTGTAGAAAACTTTTTGCTGGCTTCATGTGTTTGCACATTTTGTTTTACACTACAAGAGCCACATTTAAAGGAACCCCTGGTGACATAAGGTCTTGTAGACCCAGAAGTAATAAGTTCACTTGGTGAGACATAAGATCCAATTGTTCTCGCTCTACGGTATACAAAAGTAGGACCAGGTTCAACATATTTTTTAAGGACAGGGTCCATGGATAGGACATTCCAATGTTTAGAAATTATAGAATTAATTTTTCCACTGTGTTTATTAAACTGTGAAATAAAGAGAGGACATTTATTTTTAAGACTTTACCAATCCATGTATACCCTGTTTATTAACACGTGTCTCATTAGTATTACCAAGACGAGAGTCCCCAATTGAATATGCGGGTAACAATGATGCCCTCTCTGTTTGTACTGCATTATTGAAAGCAATTGCTATATGGGATTTAGGGTATCCCCTTTCCAAAAACCTCTTCGTCAGGTCCTCAGACTGAGAAAGAAAACCACTAAATGTGGAGCAGTTTCTTCTCAGTCTGAGGTACTGTCCCTTGGGTATGGCTTTTATAATATGAGATGGATGGCAGCTGTCCGCCCTAAGAAAAGTATTTCTTGTGTTTAACTTCCTATACACATCATTTTGGATTGTTTTGTCTATATCTACAAATAATTGTAGATCCAGAAATTCAATGTGATGAAAATGAAAATTTTATGTAAATTTTAAGTTGTAAATATTGTCATTAAGATAAGATACAAAAGCGTGAAGTGTAGTGACATCCCCTTTCCAAATGATAATTAAGTCATCCACAAACCTTTTGTAGAAAACAATATTGTGACGAAAAGAATTTGTGCTTGAATATATAAAGAGTGCTTCCCACAACCCATAAATAAGTTTGCAAAAGAAGGAGCAAAACTTGTGCCCATAGCAGTGCCAATTAATTGTAAATAAAACTTATTATTAAATGTGAAAAAGTTGTGCGTAATTAAAAAATGAATAGCGTCTAAAATAAAAGCCGACTGAAAGATTGAAATTTCTGGTTTCTTAATAAATTGGCGGACAGCTGATATCCCATGATCATGTTGTATAACTGAATACAGAGAGGTAACATCAAGTGTTACCCACAAGTAATGGTTGCCCCAATTAACATTTTTGATCTGATCAAGAAGATCACCAGAGTCCCATATAAATGAGGGCAATTTCCTAACAAATGGCTGAAGAAAACCATTCACATATCTTGACAGACCATCTCTCAAAGATCCAATACTGGAGACAATTGGATGACCTGGAGGGTCGACCAATGTCTTATGGATCTTTGGGAGATGGTGGAAGATAGGGATGATGGGATGTGATGGTATAATATATTTGACCTCTTCCTTGGATAAAACCTCCATAATAACACTTGAGTCAACCAGTTCAGTAAGGACATCCAAGAAGTGAGGAGTGGGATCGGCGGGTAGTACACGGTAGGACAGGCCATCATCAAGTTGGCGTAAAGCCTACCTGATGTAACCGTCTCTACCCTGCACCACCACCGCACCACCCTTGTCCGCACTCTTAATGACCAAAGCATGATTATTTTTCAAAGATTTTAAAGCTAAATGTTCACTTTGATTCAAATTGTCATGATCTATACGTGAAAGGGAAAATCCCTGAGCTAGAAGACGGAGGTCCCTAATAACCAGATTTTCAAACATAGTTAGAAATTGACCCTTAACATGAGTGGGGTAGAAGATAGAGCTCTTTTTGGTAATACTCTCGTCATGGTAATACTAATGAGACACGTGTTAATAAACAGGGTATACATGGATTGGTAAAGTCTAAAAATAAATGTCCTCTCTTTATTTCACAGTTTAATTAACAAAGTGGAAAAATTAATTCTCTAATTTCTAAACATTGGAATGTCCTATCCATGGACCCTGTCCTTAAAAAATATGTTGAACCTGGTCCTACTTTTGTATACCGTAGAGCGAGAACAATTGGATCTTATGTCTCACCAAGTGAACTTATTACTTCTGGGTCTACAAGACCTTGTGTCACCAGGGGTTCCTTTAAATGTGGCTCTTGTAGTGTATGCAAACACATGAAGCCAGCAAAAAGTTTTCTACAGTATGCCTTGCCGCAGCCTCATGATGTGAATAAAGTAAAAAATAAGGAATTTAAGATCAACAGTTTTATAAATTGTAAAAGTCAATTTGTTGTTTATCTCATAACATGTGGTTGCGGCAAGAGATATGTGGGTAGAACGATTAGAGCTCTTAAGGTCAGGATGTTAGAGCATTTTAGGCTCATAAGATTGAAAGACACTAATCATCCTGTTTCCAAACATTTCACGGAATGTGGTCAGGGAGGAACAAGTAATTTTTCCTTCCTGGGAATTGAATTAGTTAATTGTAAATCTAGAGGAGGTGATCATGTCAACCTTCTGAACCGTAGGGAGGCATATTGGATTTTCATTCTCCAGACGCGCTTCCCTATGGGTCTGAATATTGACTGGCAGTTAACCCATTTTTTGTAATTTGCTAATTTTTATGAGTCTATTACACTTTAGGTCAATTTTGTTTAAACGATTATGGATTGATCAAATTAGCCCTTCAAGTTTCATAAGGTTTCACATAGTTTATGATAAACTTGTTTATTTGATGTATTGTGTTGATGATACCTTTATTACAATGTTCTTTATGTATTATATTTGGTTATATTTCCCTGGTTCCTAGGTTCTAGATATACAATATACAGTAGCGACAAAGTTTATTCGAGCAAATGCCGCTCGGCAGGATGCGTGGCGGCAGCGTGGAGAAGCGTTGGGAAGTGGCTCGTTCGCGTGACTTCGGTGACGTCACAGTCAAGCGAGCGCCCGGCTTCCCCGGCTTCCCCGGCTTCCCCGACTCCCCTGAAGGTTTGAAGTGAGGTAAGCGGGGGAGCGGGGAAGCAGAGGGGCACAGCAGCCGCAGCTAGAGGGTCGGGAAGATGTTTAAATTGCGCGCGGATTGGAGGGGGGGGGGAACGGAGGGTACGCGGCTGGATGCGGCTGATGTGCTGACTTTCCTCAGCACCAGCCGGAGTAAATCCCGGTGAACCGGCGGCATTTGCTGCAATAAACTTTGTCGGTGCTGTATGTTATGCAGTATTCATGTATTAACATGTTTTTTAGGTTATTTAGTTGCTTTAAATTATTCGTCAAATTGTGTTTATATGTTTCATATATTCCTATTTTCCCTTTATGTGTTAGCATAAGATGTAAGTTATTATGGTTTTTTTACATTTTCCCTTATTAATAGAATGTTTTTTCTTTTTCCTTTTTCTATTTTTCTTAACTTTTGATTTTAGCCTTGTTGATGTTTGCATTGTCGCAATGCGCATGCGCAGTGATTAGCACCACATGTATGCGTCATAGGGATGTATTGTATTAGTGGGGCATTGATTCTCTATGACTTGCCCTTAACCAAGATGGCCACACTGCCTGTGGGACTTGTTTTGCCCTTAGAACGGCACTGGGTCGCTCTGCGCATGCGCGATGACGCGCGTAGCGTCATGATGTCATCAGGTTCCGTTTTTTGGCGCGAAACGGCCCACAGGTAAGAGGGTATATAATGGATGTTATTACATTGTGTTTTATCCTTGAAAAAGAACGCTGTGACGTTCGAAACGCGTTGGATGGGTCTCTTGTCACATTAAAGTGCCCTTTTAATTATTTTTTGTTTTGGGTCCTTCCTGCTCCGTTTTTGCTGGTGCGCTTTTTGGTCTCCCTTTTCCTATATTGCAGGTTCAGAGACACTTGTGTGAGACACTCTGGCTGGAGCTCACCCCACGTGGAGGACTGGACCCTTCGGTGAGAGGGGATTGTAGGAGGCCCCGCTACGTGGGACCTTTTTCAGTTCATGTCTACAAGCTACACCTGGATACTGGAGTACCCAGGCAGGTACCCAACATGCACCAACATTTACAGGGAGTAGCGCTACCTCACACTGGGTGGGATTGCTAGGACAGACACCCTGGTTATTGGAGCCACGGCACCCTCAGTACGTTGGGAGGAACACACAGGGGTACTGTGGTATTGTGTATTGCATTGTTGTAGTATTGTCTGTGTTATTGTATGTACTGCATTTTTTACCTTACTGTGGAAGCAGTAAAGAAAGATATACATACCCGGTTGTATTAGTGCTTTATTTTTTCCTATGAGGAATACATCCCGCCTACACTGGGATCCTCACAGATGGAGGCACTGCACCGTGAGATTTAGCACCCCAGGCTCCCCAGGAGTGGAGGATTTGGCTTCCTGTAAGCCTCACAGGTTTAGCAGCACACGTAGTCGCCAGTGGTTTCCCTTAGGTAAGAGGAAAGGGGGCCTACACATGCAACAATTTTGTTTTTACCTGAGATGCAATATTTGCACCTGAAAGAAAACTAATTAAGTGAGAGACTAGCAACGTTATGTTAGGAATGGAATATATTCAGGTTGTAGTAGTTTCTTTTGTACATATATAGTAGCCCATATGTTGGTATTGAGGCACCTGTTATTAATGACTAAGAAGTTCAGTGCATAGAGACCAAGGTAATCATTTTTGCTTAGGACACTGAACTGTATATAAAATAAGAAAAAGATCAAATTTGCAGAAGCGCTTGGATAAACTGAGAACATAGCCAAGAAAATAGCAAATGTCTTTAAATATAGATAAATGTACAATTAAGGCAGGAAATGTACAATTACGTATCTGAGTAGCAATAAAATGCAGGCTACATATAAACCTAATGGGGCAATCTTTTGAGGAAAATAATTTAGGAGTGATTATAGAGAATAGTCCTATTTTATGTACTGAGCACCAGCTGCAAAGACTTCAAGCATTTTGGTATGTATAAAAAGGACAACATAGAACAAGGACACTACAGAAAAGACCCACCAAGTCTTATTAGGAAAGACTATTCAAATGAGTAGCTAAAGAAGAAAGTACATAAATAGCTAAGGAGAATATAATTACAGTTATCCTGGGACTACGGATGGGCAAACTGGTGGCATTTTAGTTTGCAAACTTTGCGTTCATTTCACATATTTGTGAGCACTTTGAGGGATTTTTTTTCATTGGTTATGTGACCTTGGACATCATTATCCCATGAGCCTGTTTCTTTTTAAATAATGAACTTTCAAGAAAAAATTGCACATTAAAATTTAATTCCAATTCCAATAGAAACACTAATGACAGATACATTACATATGTTGAAGGGGTTTAGGGCCATATTTAATTAAGTGGTGCTATGCTATAAGATATCTTGAGATACCAGGAGATGTCAAGCAATAGTATAGTTTAGTAAATATGGCCCTGTATAATCTTCTATCCTGGTAAAGCACTGCGTAATACAAGGAGCAGTGTAAACGGATAGTTCAATTTGCTTATTTAAATAGAACATTTAGTATACCAAAAAGACTAAAAGTATATTGCTGTACTATATGTGTGATGTTTAATGTAGTCCATTAAGTGATATAGTTGACTTGACAAAATGGTGATTTTACTGGAAAATTGGAAAGCAAACATAGTAATGGAGATTGTTCTCTGTACATTACTACATTGCAACTAAAATTTGAAAAATGAATAGTGCCTGTCATTGTTGACATTGTTGCTGTCTTGCAATACATAAAAAAGAAAACACTATGCTTGTTTCTAGCTTTTAACAACACAATTTTTGTCATTTGGCAGATGCATATATAATAGGAATTTAAATGCAGCCATGGTAATACGATTGTCTTATATAGCGCTGACAGAGTAAAAACAAGACTAACACAATTATAATGAATGTGAATAGTTTAGGCCGGTATTGAATCCACAATAATGTATTCAACAATAATGTATTCAACCGCTATGCTACACCTCCTCCCATTTGATGCATTATCTTGAAGTTGCAATAATGTAAAAGTACTTAAACATACAACATCTTCTTTACCATTTCTTAATGGCTTTTTTTAAATTAAATATATGATAAATATTTGGCAGATTTAAGCCCAAGGCCTTACTGTGAAATGTACTGAAAATACCGAACATTACAAACTGCTTTTACCAGGGCCTAGTATAGGACTCATGAAAAACTGAACAAGGGACGCAACAGCGAGAAATTCCAATAATAATGGATTAGACACAGATTTTACAATATCCTGGTGGTGGCAATTTTAGAGAGGCCCATATATAAATAGAAACAATAACATTCTTTCACATTAAACGTGAAGAGGAAACACTGTTAAAAAGGAGACATAATGACAATCTGTACTTTTTATTTTTGATATTGATCACTACACTTAATAAAGCAATTAAATCAATATCCTACATGTTTTTTTAATAAATCAGTTCTGTAGTATTAGATAATATTAGATAATACTTACTGCATTTTTTTATTATTCAACTCGTAATGCCATTTTTAATGAGTTTTAATATATTGTGCATCCTTTGATTTCTATAGCCGGTTTTAATATACTTCCCCAGCAGTGTAAGATCTTTGTAACACTTTCCTGTTTGTGATAATTTGTTGTAGATATTCGCTGCACTTAAGCTGCAAACTGTAACAACAGATAATTTTACCTTAGTACAGTAATACTGTATAAGAATACATTATAGCTGCTGAGTTATACTGATTGAACGATTAATTGAAACTGAAAGGCAGCCATTTAGTGAACCCTGGGAAGCAGGATCATAGCTGATCGATCACAGGAGAACAAATTGATCGGCAGCTTAGGTAATTAATTTTCAATAAAGGTAATCAAAGGCTGCATATATTAAAACAAAATAAAAAAGATATTTCTTTAAAGTGCCGCTTAGATTGCCTCATTAAACGAAATACAACAATTGTCACTAGACCAAGTGCACTGCCCCTTTAGCTAGAGAGCTGCACAGAATTTGACAGTCTAATGTACTGGTACCAGATAAAACTTCAAAAACAAGCAATAGAGTTCATGCTAAGAAAACAAACGTTACATAAAATCAACTGCTGTTCCAAATACATATGATTTTGGTTTTCATTGTAATAACAAAAAAGTGACATATGTTTGCAACATTCTAGAGAGCAGTTATCGAATAAAAACACAATAAAAATGCATTAGACTCAAAGGGCTCTCATTATTTGGAGCAGAATTTTTCTAATTTGCATGTCGTTTAACCCAGCTATCTCCGGACACAGAATAAAAACAAGGGGATTATTTACTATAGCCTAGAATATACTAAATGTTTTGCTTATTTTGTTAATGTTCGCTTGCCCTGCTCATGGTGAATTAATTAGGTGAAGAGATTTGTAAAAAAACAAGGAAATCCCCTACCTAAACAACCTTGTTAAACGTGTACTTTATTAAAGGTGTAATCTAGAGTACAAAGCAAATCCCTCTCCTGCTCACAAACATTTATAGTAAATAAATATGTGTGAATAATTACTCCAGGAAAGAGAGGAAGCCAATCTCAGTTATTTTATGTTTAAATTGTATGATTATGGACTGAGACTTAGTTACAGGTACCGGACCAAAGAACCTTATAAGTTAATTTATGAATTTTAGGGAAAGTTCTCCCTTGACCTGAGAATATACTATAGCCAGACAATTCAAATTATTCTATCAAGATCTTTATTCCCAAAAAAGATAGCTCCACAGGGAGTCATTTTGGAAAAAATCTTACCTCCAAAATTTTTAAATTAAGCACTTATAGATTTGAATTTACCGATCCAGGAAACGAAGGTTTGGAAAGCAATTAACTCCATAAAATGTTTAAAAGCCCCGGACCCAGATGGCTTTTCAGCCCAATGTTATAAGACATTAGGTGAAAGTATTGTGGATCCCTTAACTAAATTATTTAATAGTTTATTAAGTGTAGACAACTGCCCTAGTAGTTTAACGCTTGCAGATATTAAAGTAATGCACAAGGCGGTGAGGAGTCCAGATGATGTGGCCTTGTATAGGCCGATCTATTTTCTAAATGCTGAAGTACTCCTTTACTCTGCAGTATCACACCTGAACTAACATGGCTATTTCTATTTAATATACTATATACAGATTATAAAATTGTATGCAAAGGTTTTAGCTAAAATATTAAAGATGTATCTATCATCTGTAATATCGCCGTAACAGACTATCTTCATATGGGTCAGAAACATCACTTCAGATTTTAGGAAGGTACTGACTGTGATTCAACAGACATAAAACACAGCCTTGATGCTGAGTAGTGTGGGATCATTTATATACTGCACTGCAGAACTTTGGAATTGTGAGCGAATTTGGAAATGCTATCAAAGGAATGTATTAAAACTCAAGAGCCAGAGTATTTGCTGGTAACTTCCCTTCACAAATATTTGATTTTAAAAAGTGAACCAAGATAGGGTTGTCCACTGTCTTCCCTATTGTTTGCCATCACACTGCAACCCTTAGCCATTTATTTGAGAACTGTCAGGAGCTGGAGGTGATAGGGAATTCAGGGATAAAATTCACCTTGTACACAGATTACACTTTATTGTTTATTAACAGGTCTGATGAGGTAGCCTTTCACTTTATTTTAGAGACTTTACACATTTTTGGATCATTCACGGGATACAAAGTAAATATTACAAAATCTGAAACCTTGAATATAGGAATAAACAAAAACCCAATTTGGCATGGTTTCCTTTTGCAGGAACAGTAAATAGCATAAAATACCAGGGAATTGTTATCCCCTCAAACTTAAAAAAATCTATATGATCTAAACTTTAATTCTATTATAGCCAAGTTATGTAAAAATGTGAATATTTGAGGACATTGCCACTAAGCCTGTTGGGGCGAATACAGCTCTTACAAATGACAGGAATTCAAAAAATATACTACTTACTAATGATTTTACCTCTATTACTTAAGGGAAAAAAATACATCCAACAACTAAATAGGGAGATATCAAACTTTATCTGGGGAGGCAAGAAACATAGAACTAGCTTGTGAAAACTTAAACTTCATAAAGATATGCGAGGTTGCACCTTCTCAGACCTTGAAACATATAATTACATTTGATGGTTTAAGATGGCAAGAGAGTACAGTAGCTAACAAATAAACACGTCCTAATGCTCCCCAAGGTGGGTGAGATATTTCTGCTCTGATAGCCATACAGCCCATGCAAAAGATAGAGTCAAAAACATACTAGTAGAAGTGAGATGCAACATTTAACAGAATTAAATAGGGCAGAATTTAACGCAAACAGGGTTACGAACGAGCAAAGTTGGAAAAAAGTCAGTTTTAGAGCGCAAAGTGCCTGTTTGCGTGGCTTGTGCATCGTGTTCAGCGCAACATCACTTTGCGCTCTCAAAACAACTTAACGGAGCTTAGTGCATGACCCCCTATGTTAGCCCGGCACAACAACAAAAAATTATACTAGAAGTATTAGGTAATTGTCCTAAATGTAGATGTGCTTCTGCTCTTCATACATTGAATGTGGTAAAATCATATATTTCTGGAATAAAAGAAACCAACTCTTGGGCAAATTGTTAAGCAGGAAAGGCCTAGTTCTCCTTCCATTACCCAACTGATAACTCAAAGAAATATGTCAATAGCTATGTTCAGATGGGGGGTGTACTATGAAAATGCCCCTAATCGTCTAGAACAGAGGTGTCCAATAGGAATTCAAAGCTAACCACACTGTCGTCTTTCCATTTTGCCACATTCTTTTGTCAGTCAAAATAGCGTCCCACTAGCGAGTTGTGATGCCCACCCTCTCTCATATACCCCCCTCTCCCTCCTGCTCTCCCATCACCCCAACCTCTCGTCCCCACATCCCCACCTCTCTCCCCTATGCCCCCACCTCTCTTTCCTAATACACACACTAAGCCCCCTCCTCCAATACAGACACTAAGCCTCCCCACCCCAATACATACAACCCCCCACCCCAAAACAGATAACCCCAACACAGTAAATTCACATAATAACCCCCACACCCCAAATACATATAATAACCCATCCTATACCCCCAATACATATAATAAAACAGTCACACCCGAAATATACATAATAGCCTACCCCAGCGGTGCGCAAACTGGGGGGTGGGAGATTTGTTTGGGGGGCGCGGGCAGTTGCAGAGGTCCAGCGCTCCTCCCCAAGGCATTTAAATGAAATGCCGGGGATCGCGTGAGGCCTCTGCAACAGTAACACTTACCGGGATTCAGACGCTTCTCCATGGCAACGTGACGTCATGCGACCCCGTCACCCCGGTGCGTCATTTGACACAGCTGGCAGGTAGGAGAGGGGGCACGAGACCGGGGGAGGCCAGGCAGGGGGCGCAGCTTCAAAAGTTTGTGCTCCCTTGGCCTACCCCACCCCAAATAAACATAATAACCCCATCCCAAATACACATAATAACCACTCCAAATACAAAAAACAGGGTTCAAAAGCAAGAGAATCTCTCAAAATATGGCTAAGGGAAAGCTCTCAATAGTGTGCACTCGCTAATCGATCCTGGTTAGAGGAAGTTAATAATGGAATATCAAATTGGTGAACTGTCAGTAGAGAGGGTATGAATGTAGCAGATGGTAATAAACTCTGAACACTACAAGTTTACAAAAAGAGGTGTATAAATGAATAAAAGATAAAAAATTAAATCTTTATTCGGTCTAATAGACAAAGAAAAACAGGCTTAATATCCTCCCAAATATACATAAACCCCCAACACCTTACCTCAGGGAGGCCACTAATAAAACGGGTGAATGAGTTAGCGATACTAACTTCTGGCATGAAGGGCTGGTGTTGTATCATTAAGTGCTGCACCTGCAGCTGCCGGGCAGTCGAGCCTCCACCCCACAGCCATCAGGCAGCCAAGCCCCCTCACAGCCACTGAGTAGATGTCCTGGCTCTCCCCCCAGTGTCCCCATTCACCCCAACATATTGTCCTATTCACCACATGTGGCGAGCGTGAATGCATTAGAAACCGCTGAATCTAGAACTGATCCACAAATGGATTGAATTTACAGAAAATGGGCAAACCCAAAGCCCCGGGTCGGGGTCATTGAAAAACTATTTGGAGGAAAGCTGATGAAGGACTTGGAGATGAAAAAGCTAAATCCAAACTAATAGGCCAAACACAAAAAGAGGTAACACCACTCAACAGGTGAGAATCATTAAGGTAATCAAGATGATACTTTTGGATGTAATATGGTAGTGCCCTTATTGCTGATGATTGCAGCAAAGGGGTGCTTCCTGTGCACGAAATAATTCTACATTTGGAACAGGAAAATCTGTTGACCGAAGTCACAGATTCTCAGAAAGAGATACACGTATGGAGCACACCCTGGGCTATTAATTCAGCTCAACCCCCATATAACGCTGTGCTTGGGGTCCAAATAATCACATCGCGCTATAAGCGGATCGCATTAGAAATAATGTACAATTGTATGCATTGTACAATAAAGTGTATAAGACACCAATAATCGTGTTGTAAAGTATTCATAAATACGAAAATTGGGAGCCAGACTTGCATCGCGTTATAAGCGGATCCGCGTTGTAACGGATCGCGTTATAACGGGGTTGAGCTGTACTAATTTAATTTCTATATTAAAATAAATGCTCACAATAACATACGAGAAAGTGATAACAATAGTGAAAGTTATTAAAGTATTTACAAATTAAAAGAGAGGCCAGTGTGGAAAATAGAGTACCTATTAAACATGTATGATAAAGATTATTAATCTCTGTGTACTGAGGGAGAGCACATCGGAGGCAAGAAGTATGTTCTTAAATAAGACACTGATCCCAAGTTTTTGGATCAGCTATGCCTAAATATAGGTTTAAAAAAAAAAATATATATATATATATATATATATATAAATTGTTAGTCCAATAAAAAAGGTATCACCGAATACTGAAGAACTAATTTATTCTGCACTATCGCAACTGGACTAACACGGCTATTTTCTGCTTTATATATATATATATATATATATATGAACAAAAAACAAACAAAAGCGCAAGCTCCATAGCACGTAACTGAGTAAAAAATAAGGTACATTTATTTAAAAAATCAGCAACTCATAAGAATGTGCACTTACAGGATTTTAAACAGAACCATTCGTGGGAGAGAAATCTCTATTGTGGTCATCTGCGGTGGTAGGGTGAGTCCCAGGTTTGCAGAGTGGATGTAAACAGCCCAGGTTCACCATGAACTCCTATCCCAAATTGGCAGCAAGATAAAAAGGCATCCAATGCCTGCACGTCCTTTGCTCCCTCATACAATGGTTGCTAGCACTTGAAATTACCGCCAGCCGGAGCGCAGGGAAGCCAGGGACTCCAAATACACCAACACGAACGTGATGACATCACAGCTCTACGCGTTTCGTCACACTGCGGCGAGGGGGGGAACGCATCACATTATGGTGCTAAGATGCGGTGTGTGTCTGTGAGTGTGTGTGTCTGTGAGTGTGTTTGTGTCTGTGAGTGTGTCTGTTAGTGTGTGTGTGTGTGTGTGTCTGCGAGTGTGTCTGTGTGTGTGTGTCTGTGAGTGTGTGTGTGTGTGTGTGAATACACCCACCCAGTCTACCACCCAGTCACCCACCCTCTGTCACCCTCCCCGTCACACTGTCACCTTCTCCTTGTCACCCTCTGTCACCCTCTTCCTGTCACCCTCTCCCTGTCACCCTCTGTCACCCTCCCCTTGTCAACCTTTATCACCCTCTCCCTGTCACGCTTTGTCACCTTCTCCCTGTCACCCTCTGTCACCCTCTCTCTGTCACCCTCTGTCACCCTATCCATGTCACCCTCTGTCACCTTCTCCCTGTCACCCTCTGTCACCCTCTCCCTGTCACCCACCCAGTAACCCACCCTCTCCCTGTCACCCTCTCCCTGTCACCCTCTCCCTGTCTGTCTGTCTCTCACTCTGCCTCTCTCGGCCACACCCACTCTCTCTCTCTCTCTCACTCTCTTTCTGTCACCCTCTCTCTCTCTCTGTCACCCTCTCTCTCTGTCACCCTCTCTCTCTGTCACTCTTTCTATCTGTCACCCTCTCTCTTTCTCTGTCACCCTCTCTCTCTGTCAACCTCACTCTCTGTCACCCTCTCTCTCTGTCACCCTCTCTCTCTCTGTCGCACCCACACTCTCTCTCCTCTCTGTCGCACCCTCTCTCTCTCTCTGTCACTATCTCTCTCACCCTCTCTCTCACCCTCTCTCTCTCACCTTCTCTCTCTCACACCCTCTCTCTCTGTCACCCACACTCTCTCTCTGTCTCTGTCACCCACACTCTCTCTCTCTCTGTCACCCTCTCTCTCTCTCTCTCTCTCTCTCTCTCTCTGTCACCCACACTCTCTCACACTCTGGATCTGGATATCTTATTTATCCTGTATATATACAATACAATAAATAAACTGTTATTTCAAAAACGAATGTTGTTCTTACTAGAAATGTATTGAATTTCTTTTTTAAAAAGCAGGACTGGGGGCGGGGCTGGGGACGGGGCTAAGGGTGGGATGGGGGCAGGACTAAGTGGCGAGTAGATTTTTTGGTTCGGCGAATAGATTTTTGGGTGATTTGTCGACCACTATATATATATATACAGTATATATATATGTACTTACAGTACATATAATAACATAAATTGATACACTGTTGATGAATTCTTGTCTTGGGCGAGGAGAAAAGTTAGAAAATAAGCCAAAAGTCTTGAAGATGACAAATACAATTAAAGATTCTTAAAGGTCTTGAGACCAGCATTGACTGGCTTTCTATCTATATGATGCAACCTTGTTTTTCTCTATTTTTATACTTTCACTGTATATGTCAATTTATAATAAAGAATTATAAAAAAAAATGAAAAAAGTGCAATCCAAGGTAGCCAACTTTTTGTAAACATACAGCTGTAATCTAACTTTCTTCCTTAAGCAATGATAGGACCTCAACAATTTCATAATTCACAATGTTGGTGCAATTCCAAGGTTAACAAAAAATAAACTCTTGCTACGGCCTGATATACTACTGGGAGGTGCAAGGGGGCAGTAATTATTAAGTCAAAATAGAAAAAGAAGAAAGAGAAGACTCCTCCTCCTACCCCCCAAAAAATAGTAACCAGCTTAAACAAATAATACCCCTAATCCAAAAAATGCATTTAAAACACATGAAGAGCTATGACTAGCTATAATCAGCCTTACTATCGCAATGAATATTTTTCTTAGATTTGTGAATTTGACATTCTTCTTATTGATTGTTCTCCTCTGTATAGTCGTGATTGTCCATACCAATAGGGTTATTATACTGTAGTTATCCCTTAACTGGTACTCACTATATGTTTTGTGCAACAACAAAAAAATACACCCAGAATATGAACTGCCTTTTACTGACGTCCCTTGCTTGTATACATATGAAAGTTTCCCACAGTTTAAAATATCAGGTTCATGTGAAATTAAGAGACCGTCAGTCACTGGTAAGAATTTTACACAAAGATCAACACTGTATCATAGCCTATGGCAATACAAAATAAAACACTTGTTGTTACAAGATTAGAATCATCTCAATTTGTTCAAAATTAAACATTGCTATACATTGAACTGTCTCGCAATCAGCAGGGAGCAAGTTCCTGGTGGTTAACGCATCAGTCATTAAGGGGAGTTCTACATTGAGTTGTAAAATCATACAATTGCATGGTTTAAAGCCTCAGCACATGATGATGGGTGCAATAATGTTGGTTTCATCTATATACCTGTAGCCCAGTGCCCCTGGCTATATATTCCCTGACCCTCCACTATGTCCTGGTAAGGAGCAGGCAGTGTTGGGGTTAAGTTCCTCTCACATGGGCCAGGATGTGAGTCTCCCCACTGGGTGGTTAATTTGTATCCGTTTCCAGGTGCCTTGTCTTGAAACAGTTGGAGCATGTGCCATGGTGGGGAAGGGGGGGAGGCTCACTGGAGGAGTGCTGCCCAGTTACTTGAGATTAGGAGTGGGACCCTCCCCTGGTATAAAATATGGCTTCCTGATAAATTTAGTGAATTCCAGTGCAGCCTGCACCGTAGGGAGAAGGCAGAATTCTACCCTACCCCATCAGGGTAAATAGGTTTCTGTAGGAGCTCAAATGCTTGGTCCCTTTTTATAAGATCATGCATACAGAGGTAACCACACAAGGGGAATATAAATGACTAAAGTACAGTTCTCAATTTCCAATTTCGCATATATTGACACAATAATCCCTAGAGATATCTTAGTGAGGGTGTCGTCACTTCTCCTTCTCCTAGGGTGGCCCATAAAAAATGAGAGCACTCACTGTTGTTCCCCTGTGGGTCCTTTATCAACTCCTTGATAAAGTGCCTCACAGCTCGAAACGCGTAGGAGTGTTGAACCTCCCACCGTTTTTTTAATGCAGCCTAAATAAATGTATTCTTTCATTGCCACATGACCTGTTCTTTGCTGTTGTGCGCCACACACTACATTTTGGATACCCATCAAGGTAAAGACTAGCCCAGGGGCCTCAAGCTCCTGGGGGCCTAGTCAAGGTAATGCCACCTCTCTTGCATGGGAAGGAACTGTATGAGCTGGTCCAGCAATATATCATGTTGTACTGTTCCTGTGGCTGAATTACTTACTGCAAGGGTTCTTGTTGGGATGAAACCCTGCCTCTGGCAGAGCCCTGCAGGTTGGAGGCGCTGCACCAAAGCTGAAAGCCTGTCCTGTTGTCTACTCCCCATACCAACGTGGAGACTCAGACCTCCTGGTAGCCTACAGGTGAGCACCATCCCACCATAACACTACCAGTACCATCAGATCTCCCTGGGCGGTGGGGGGAGAGGTTACATACTGTAGTAGGAAGCATATGTGTAGCTGTTGTATCGTATATAAATTAAATGAAGAACCACTGCTTTATCACAACTTCATCTTCTGAAATGCTGTAGCACTCCTTTTTAAATAGATATGACCCCCTAATTAACCCATAACAATAACACAATGAATGGGGTATTGTGCACCGTAATAAATATTATAGCATGTACTACTACAGAAGATACAGGACTATTTTATCATTGCAACGCCTTCACGTGTTAAGTAGAATAGTACCTCTTAATACTTCACATTTATAACAAGCAATAATTTTAACAAGTCTAATTAAATATGTCATGATTTTATCGATTGATCAAATGTCAGTTGATAATTTGACTCCAATAAATGAGTTGGGGGAAATCGCTACCCAAGTATGTGTATTTTAATTACTGCGGCATACTGAGAGCCTGAAGTAGCGGTACAGTTGGTTCTTTCTTCTGAGATATAAATCCAATAATCAGTAACAAAGAAATCAACACCTTCACTTGGTCGCTAGTGTCAGCCTCTTGCTGGTTTTCTACTGAGCAATTTATGTAGACAAAACAGAAAAAATGCTGGCTTTCTCTGACCACGTGAAGCTGATAGATCTTTTGGAACTGAAAATAGTTGAGCTGCAGGATAATGTTCAACAGAGCCAAACAACTGGGGAAAAGAAGAAGCCTGGATATTTAAAGGTATACGTACTGTACTTTTTAAAATAGTTCTTAAAATGTGATGAAAGAATATATATCTACACCAAAACCTACAGTATATAAAAATAAAATTAGTATTATAGTAACTAGAGATGGGTGAATCTGCCCAAATCCGTTTCTCGGATTTTCTCGCATTTTCAACCCCAAATCCATTTTGCGGTGTAAAATACACAAACGGACTTGGTTGGTTTTAATCTGCGCAGATTCATCACCATTGGATACAAGCCGTGCATGGATTAGTAGAATCCAATCCGCCAACAGACTCCTGAATCCGCGGATTGGATTCTATTAATCTGTCAATGGATTGTGGAATCCATGGAGTGAATTGGCAATAATAATAAAAAATCTGCAAAACGCGAATTGCCCTTTTTGAGATTGATCCGCTGAAATCCGCGGACCAAAGGAACCGGACGATCTGCTGCAGAACCAAATTCGCCCCCAAAATTCGCCCAGCTCTAATAATAACTATTTTATAATTTTCTGACAGAATATTCTCTCTTCAACTCCTATTCTTTCCGTTTTATTTTACATACCTATTTTTTTCTGTTTTTGATAAATGTAGCAATGAATATAAAATGAGAGTATATGGTAAAGCAACGTAATTCTGCTGTAAGGGCCTTTAGAATGTACATCAAAGTATGTGCCTACGTTTGTGGAAATCTTTAAGTTCACAGGTTTGTATGCTTGTCTCGGGTCCTGCTAAAAATACATACAAGCAGCAGTAACCAAAATAGTAATAGAAAAATAGCAACTCGCTTTCTGAATTGACCTGTGCTTCTTCTAGTTGTTCTCTCTCTACTCCCCCCACCCCACAACAACACACTGTAATTGAAGGTTACTATGTATATTCAAAGTCTTGTGTATTGTACGAACAACCATGCTATGTTACATTTTGCAATCAGTTTTATGTGGTAGCTGACTTTTGCAACTTATCACCTTCTTCGTTTTTAACTGAAATGTATATATTTTTTTCATTTGCCCTGAAAAAATACTCTAATCCCAAATGCAAGTAAATAGAAAAAGAAAAGATCTCAACAATTTTCCTGCTAAAACTCCCCAGTTTCTGCTTTTCCATGTTGACCAGTATGGTGGCAGCATATATGCAAGTAATATTGTATATGCAAAAAGGAAAAGTGATTAATTCTACAGTGATTCCCAATCTATTTGCACCAGGTCTTTTTGGACCCCCAATCTCCTAGGAAAAAAGTTTGGTGCCCCTTCAAAAATCCACTTAAAAAAATAAAGCAGGCATCACCTGTGATGGTGAGGGGGTAACCACGCTCACTAATAAAGGTTAAGCCTGTTTGGTTGCCTCTGATCCATTTATTTGGACTCAGGAGTGTCAGCTCTTGAGCCTAACTGTTGTATAAGCATGTGTTAAAATTATGCGACAATAAAGAATTTGTGCTTTTACCTTCAAAGGGGGGGGGGGGAGTTGCAAAGAAAGTGTTTTCCGATTGTGTCTAGGTAGCCGGGGTCCAGAGTTGCTGGATGCCCTAAAAATCTACCCAAGAATCATGACTTAAAGTGTATATTTTTATTAACAGAGTGTTTAAAAACATATGCTTGTGCACAGTATTATCAGCGGGGTCTTTCCAGATCGATGTCCTGAGGGAGTCACTGGGCTACCAATTTGGTGCCAGAGGTGTGAAGAACATTTTGTCAGGAGGTTTAGGCTTGAGCAACCACATCCTGGTATGAATGGAAGTCCTCGGGACTACCATTTGCCCTACCAGACTGTGAGGAACCAAAACCAGCGGGTAGCTTCTAAATACGTAGTGGCTAAGGTGGCAAGCTTGCGCATGCCCTTGGCTGATTCAGAAGTCCATCTTGCCCGGCTTCAGAAGTCTGGCATCGCTCTCATTGATTGGTTAGAAAGTTCCCACGCTGTAGTATTTCATGAATGAACTCAGAAATACTAAAGAATCCCTCAGCCAATCCGGTGATGAGATTCTAAGTGCCCGAACAGCAGCGGCAAATTTGAATGTACCAAAAGATGCTCTCAGAGAAATGGCAGCGAGCTGGTTTCAGAAATTTCAGGTGGAAATATATAATATAAGTCTAGCTTTTTGTGGCCAAGTTCTGAAAAAGGAACGCAGCGGTCACGGATAGGATTGCAAGCCAAATTTAGTTCCCGGGCATTTGGAGTTAACTCTCGGTGAAGTGATTTCTGGACCTCCGGAGAAAAGAGAGTGGTGGTGTCAGGAACTTCATGCCTATTTGAGTTCCAGGACATTTCGGCCTAAGTCCTGGTCAACCAAAGACTTTTGTTTTATGTCTAATTCAACTAGGAAAGTCTAGTATTGTAGGCCAGGCCCCAGAAAGTGTGTCTTTCTTATATATTTTGTGTTCCACTGTGTGTTTGCATATTTTAAGTGAATAGACCACAATTTATTTAATTATCTAGTTTTGCTCAATGAATGAACCTGGTAAAAAGATGTAAACTGCATGGTCTCACGTGACACAACCCACCAGCGTTTAGGAGCTTTTGCCGCTATCACTCCACAACAGGAACTCTGCCACCACTGCTGCCACCATTTAGCCACTACTGTTTAGCCACCAAGTATTTGGCCCCAAGGTAATGTATACCCCTAACCTTACTCCTTGCTCTAAAAAAGCCTTACCCTAACTAGCTTACCCCTTTCCTTAAAACACCTACTGTAACCTTCACCACTTACCCTAAAACCTCAAACCTTGCCCTAAAAAGCTTAACCTTAACTCTTACCCTAAAAAGCTTAACCTTAACCCCATCCTAAAAGGCTTAACCTCTTACCCTAAAACCACAAAAGTTAACATCTAAGTAATGCTAACGCTAATCACTTTTCCTTAGGGCACGAATGGCTAGCTGCTGACTGTACATAGCAACTGAAAGGTGGTGGCTGAATGGCAGTGGTGGAGTGGCTATGGCGGAGTGTTGTTAGCAAAAGATCCCATACTGCCCCACCCCTACCACGCTCCTTCCCATTGTAATTTTTGATGTGTTTACAGAATTCCAACTGAGAGGTCCTCCAGAGATGAACCACGCTATTTTTAGCTCCTCAGATATTGCTGGTATTTTCCCAATAAATTCAAACATAGCCACCAAGGTCGACAATTTGGAAGCCGCAACTTCATCCACCAACAGCTAATTTCATTGCCATTTTGATTTCCTGTATGTGAGCAAAAACACCTGCAACTAGAAAGGCAAGTATCATAGTAACAGGGGCACCCAAAGAGCTAAACATTGTTTGGTTCAGCTTGGGAGGGCTCAGAGTTCAAATTATGTAAAAAAAAATGAGGTGGGAGATTGCTGTTTAACAGATTATACCCAGGTTTCAAAGCAAAGACCTGATGAAGGAGCTGAGAACCCTGAAATGTTGTGACTCCATTACCATGTCTTACTTTTCTTCCATTTAACATCACCAAATAAATCTGATTGATGTACTACTTCAACACTCTTTAAATTCTTGAGCAGTACTTTTTTATTGCTTCATTTGAGGCTAGCTATGTACAGACATGCTGAAACGTACCTTTCATTCTAATTAACTAGTACTGCAGAATCAGAAAAGCGCACAGAGCGCACCGGGGGTTAATGACCAGATATAAAGTGCTATGCTCTACAGATGTAAGGTGTATGCATAAATGCAGAAAGGCAATATGACGACACAACACCTTCTAAGTGCATAATGGCAGATTTATTCAATATAATAAAAACACATAGGTTAAAATTTAAAAAGTAAAGGTCCACAACAGACCACAACACAGTCAAGGCAAACGGTTCCTACACCGCTGCTCTAACACTAAAAGAATGCCAGATAGTAAACTAGCAGGACAGTGCACACTGTGCACACACAATATAAACACATACAGACACTGTGGTCACAAAATGTAGTGTATACCCAATGCAGCAGACTGTGACAAGAACTGCTGCCGGGTACGGGCTGACGGGGGGCGAGCACTTACCCCAGGCAATGCTAGCTGGAACCGCACGCTGACACCAATGGTCCGGACTGCACCAGCGGCGGAGATGGCCACAGCACGAACTACCCGGAGCAGTATCCACCCAGCCAGACAGCAAGTGCGTACGGTGACCTCACGTGACCTCTATGCGTTTCGCAACCACGTGCTGTTTAACAGATTATACCCAGGTTTCAAAGCAAAGACCTGATGAAGGAGCTGAGAACCCTGAAATGTTGTGCCTCCATCACCATGTCTTACTTTTCTTCCATTTAACATCACCAAATAAATCTGATTGATGTACTACTTCAACACTCTTTAAATTCTTGAGCAGTATTTTTTTATTGCTTCATTTGAGGCTAACTATGTACAGACATGCTGAAACGTACCTTTCATTCTAATTAACCAGTACTGCAGAATTTCTGAACTAGTACTTCAGTGCAGAGAACGGAACTGGGCATAATTATCCATGCAAGGTCGCATCAGAGCCCTCTACAAGGGAAGCATTATATTATTTGACATAGTAATTGTTCCTCTCCCAATGCAGAATTACATTTCATTAGCTATTTTGACAGCTGTGCACACTTTTTATTCTTTAGTTTAGAGCTAAAGCCTCTAAACCCATTTCCTACACTCAATTTTCTAAAAGCTTGCCACATGTGAGAAAATTTATTGACGTTTAACAGCATTTTGTATCATTTAAAAAAAGACCCGTTATTGGCTTTGGATTTTCATTACTAAGTATGGCTGTCTTTTTATGTTTTGTACATCTAAAAGTGCATTTCCACATAATAATGTTTATATAAAGGTATAATAATGTATATATGAGGTATAATAAGGTCAACACTCATGCTATATCATCTAATTTCTTACTGTAATATCTGTATAATAGCTTTACAAGTTCATCCTATTTGCTTATATCAGGTACCTTTAAAAATATATCTACACTGCCTGCCAAGTTTTCTTGAAATAATCAGAAAAAAACGTTTCTCTCTATTCATAATCACATTGGTCATGTATCTGTGAACTGTCCCCAGTTACTATACAAAGAGATGTGTAATTGAAAATGTAGAACTATTTTAGAATATTGTTTTAATGAGAATAAAATACCCCAAATTTATGATAAAGGTTCAAAAAATATAACTCACCTGAACTGGTTCTCTGCACGAAGCCATTCACTGTGACTGCTGAAGAGCTGCGTTGAAAGCAGAGCTGTCAATGATCGCTCATCTTCCTGACACATTTTTCGTAGTTCACTTCTCTCTAGTTCCAGCGATATTAAACTTTCTGACCAAAAACTGGTTTATGATACACAAAAACTAAGTTACACTAAATATCTTTTGTTAGAACCTGAAGCTTACATTAGTTATTTTTTTAGGCTCAAAACTATATTATTGTAACAAATTATTGCTGCAAAGCTACATTATGGGAAAAATGGAATGGATACCTACATTCTTAGCTTACACAAATGATACACTTACACATAATAAATTAACCAAATGAAAACCTATCAATGAAAAACGAACATTTCAGAATTCAATTTCAATGCCTGAACCATTGCCAATTTGTTAAAATAATAAAAACGTTTCCTGGTTTAATACACTGCTTAAATTTTAGGAGATTGAAATTTCCATAATTGGTCTGCAAAGACTGCTTTAAAATGGCTCATTATGATAGTTACCCAAAACTGTACTGCCATAAGGAACTGGGCCAGAAATATAAATCAGCTTAACTGAAACAACACAGCTATAATGGATTAATGCTTTGCAAATATTTGAAGAAGATAGCATCAAATGAACATAAGAGTTTTACTCATATTTGTTGCTACAAATATGTCACGTGTGATTGATATCTTCCAAACATCGTCACTATAAAATGGAATTATTTAGTAACAGCCAAATGTGATCTAAACACACAAATAATTCTCTCTTCACTATGTTTATCTTACAATAATCCAGTGTCTTTTAAGGGCACTGAATTCTGACTCTTTTTTTTTTTTTTTTAGAAATCAACATTAAACTCTTAAGTAGTCATTCTGAAAATATTCAGTAGAAATCTTGAACACAAACTTCCATATTCCCTTGTTTAAATCTGAATAATTATTGTAGTTTATGTGTAGTAATGTACATAAATTTCTATTCTTTTTTTTTAGGTTCTAGCACCTTTTCCCTTACAAAAATGCCTAAGCCTACATCAAATGTAGAAAAGTTGTCCAAGTCATTTTCATGATAGAAAAGTCCCCCTTTTCCACATAAATAATGGCAACTGAATTAATTTTTTAGCACCTTGTCTTCCCACACAGTGAGAGTGAGCAGAAGGACTGCCAGCTAGCAGATATCCACAAGCACCCACGGGGATTGCATCTACTGTACACCCAGGACTTTCACTGTTCGGTACAGCATTATTATTACTGTACTACTTTGAGCATTTTTCCTGTGCTGTTGTTCCACATTGCCTGCCAGTAAGTGAGCACTAATTAAGCTTTATTAAGGTGTGCACCAAAGATACTTTGGAACTCTTACCTTATGGTACCTTATGGTATGTGAGTGTAAGGAATCGGGGAACTTGCCCCCTGTGGTGTGTTCCCTCCTTACTTGCCGCATCTCAGTTCCCACTCTCCTTACAAAGCATGCACGCACCGGGTTTCCCCTACTCATACCACGGAGCCCGGCCACCCCCGGTCGCGTTGCATATTCTCTCACACGTGGCGCGTACACGTGACGGCGTGCGCCGCCCTCCAGCTACGAGTCAAGTTTCACACCCCCTTGTGGTGTATTCTCTTCTTTCAAGATTCCTTGATGTCTCTCTGTATGGCGTTCGCCGCCCCCTAGCTGCGAGTCAAGTTTCTCTGATGATTCTCTGTGTGGCGGGCGCCGCCCTCTAGCTGTGAGTCTATCTTCCTATGCATCTCTGCCCCCTAGTCTGTTGGATCACTTGGAGTTCGATCCAGAAGAAGGGGGTGCTGTGACGATGCGTGGAAAACGCCCCCTGTGGCGTGTTCCTTCCTTACCTGTTTAACTTCTGATCGCTGCCCTCTAGCTGCAAGTCAAGATCCTCTGTGTCTTTAAGTATTCTGAAGCAAGCATCGCCATTTTGCTTTCTGGCAAATCCTGTCCTCTTCCTCCTTACAGGAAGTAAGCCTCACTCTGACTCACATTGCTATCAAGTCAGTTGCTACCTGCCCTGGTTCCTGCTAGTACTACCATCACATGCTGTTCCTGCCTGGACCTCCTTGGGACCTTTACTCATCTCCTTTGGATTCCGGAAGACTGGGACAGTCACTAATTCACTACTGAGGTTAGTTTACCGTGCGGGTAGTGTAGGACCTGCTGATTAGGGTTTACCTTGATGTGGCAGCAGGCTTACTATACTTTGGCCAAAGCATTCAACTAAAGAACCCTCACTTTGAACTTAGTTTAGCTGCACTCTTCTGTTACTGGCACTTTGCCTTTAAGGAGGCTGGACGTCCTCCAAGAAGCAATTCTATTGTGACCTTGTGCTCTGGACTCTATCTTCCCCTGCACCTCTCTAGTTCTCGTTATTAGTTCCTGAGTATCCTGAGGCCTGCTGCAACTCTCCCCGCAGAGGCCTGTCTTCCAATATTCCCAGAGGCCTGCTGTTACTCTCCACACAGAGGCCTGAGTTCCTGTGTTTCCTGAGCTGCTACTCTTCACGCAGAGGTCAGTGCTGCTCCTTCCCACGCTAGGCCTGTGTTCCTGAGTTCCTAAGGTCTGCTGCTACTCTCCACACAGAGGCCTGTTCCCGACTCCTGTGCAATTCACTTGTGGCTTGCTCACCCCCCGCGTTGGTGACTGAGAACGCGCGCATTCCTGCTCTGCTGCCAGAGCATGCGCGCCCATGCAGCTGGACTAGTCGTGTCTCAGAGCTTGGCTCCGCACCTCCAGACGCGTCGCGCATTCTCCTGCACGCTCACGTGACCACGTGCGCCGATCCCCAGCTGCGCGGCAACTTCTCCTATATCCGTACTCCTGCGGCTTCCCTCCTCGCTATTGGGTCCCTTCCCCTCTCTCGGCTTGTGTGTAGGAGTACAAGCGTAACAGTGAGACTCTCACTGATCTTTAACTAGGAGCTGCATAACCATCTTGCTGAAGGTGCCAGATTGTTTGCTTACCCTTCCCCCTTGGGGATGAACTTTATTTTTGCTTTGTATTATAGGGAGTTTTTACAGGGTCAAGGGAAGTACATTGGACATTTTTTGCCTTTTGGGAAAGAGCCTGAAGAGAGGGCCCTCTCTTCTTTCTAAAATTTCTATCCCCGAAACGTTGCCCCCCTTCCCCTGTATTTTTACCTTACTTGCACTTTCCCTCCCCCTCCCCTGCCCCACCCCACCCTTTCCCTTGACCTTATTTTTCTCTCCTCCCTTATCACATGTGTTCTGGTATTGTGATTTACTTATACCCCTTAGGGTGTGTGCTTTTCTCTCTCATTAAAATATTACCCTTTTCAGTTTGTCATTTATGAGTGCTGGGAACATTATATTGTGTTAACTTTTTTTTACCTAACATAAATAACTATGATAAATGACCCTGTGAAGCCAAAAATCAGCACATATATAAATAACCACTAACTTAGTCAATTATTTTGTTGTATTAAATTCTAAAGGAACGCTAATGTGAATATCAAGCAATGTATCTACAAACATGTAACAGTTATTTAAAGGGAAGCAATACTTTTATTTCAACATTACATTGGCCATTAATTCTTAAAGAGCCCACGTTTAAAGCAACAATCCCCCATAACTGTTTTGTTTTTGTGCAGAATTCAAAATGGATGGTTGTCCAGAGCTGAGCTATAGCTATTGAGACCTTCTAGTTCCCGAAATTCTCATGGATTTAGTTTGTTCTCCCATTAGAGAACTAAAAATACCCTCCAAATGACATGGGTTCCCCAGCCCGATGAAATTACAGCTTCCTATTGAACAACCGCAGTGGCCATCTTTAACTCAGCAGGAAGAACACCAGAAATTAAATCTCTAACTATCTCTGTAACTTTGGGTCTCCAGAGCATGCCTCAGCAATCGAGGACCCCCGGTTCAGATCCTTAAGAAAATTTGAAAAAAGCAGGATTGTTGCTTTAAGACATTAAGGATCATATTTTTTTAAATAGTACAATTCCACAAACACCTACCATCACTGGAAGACACGCTAGGTGATGTGTCTTATGGAACAGCACCGCTTAGAAATATTGGCCTAAGGGTTCTATTTCCATCAACAAATGTAGGCATACTGCTATCTAGACACATTTGAGAACTGTAGAACCTATTCCATTATTGCACAACATTTGTTTTCAAAATATAACAAGGGATCTACCGTCAAGATTGGCTAAGATTACTACTTCTTAAGAACTAGAGATCTGTGTGATACAGCGGCACTACAAGCACATTTCTTTACCTGAGAAAGTTAATGCTTTTTTGGCAGTTTAAATACACATTGTGTGTTGAAAAACCTCCTATGGCGCTGAGGATGAATGGATGGAACAGAGTCTTGTGCAGTAATATTCCTATGAGGATTGCCTCAGAGAGGGAAACAAGAGAAAATGCAAAAAAACACCACAATAGTGTATTACCCTTTAGACATTGTCAGACATATTGATTGAAAGAGCATTTATTAATTAAAACAATTGTGTCTACAATTGGAGTAAAATATGAACTGTAATAATAATAAACAGTAGATGATCTTCTGTTAATAAAACACGATGAATGGCTTCCCAGCGCTTGTGCTGAAAAAGCCTTTTTGCTCTGCCAAGAGTAAAAACTGAAATCCTACTCACCGTCCTTGAGTAGGACATGTGCAGTGGTACGGGGTCTTTTGCCAGGGGTTGCCGTCTGCTGCAAAGTGCCTGACGTCTGCTCAATGCGTGCGGGGAGATTTCCTGGTATACTCGTGGTCTCTAACACGCCGAGTGAATTGCAAGCGTCTCCTCCGCTGACGTCACAGCCGGATTGGTGCAGCTACGGTGTCCCTGGATGCCCACAAACCTTCCTACGCGTTTCGAAACACCTCGTCACGTGTCTCTTCGTCATGTGTCTCTTCGGCGTGTTAGAGACCACGAGTATACCAGGAAATCTCCCCGCACGCATTGAGCAGACGTCAGGCACTTTGCAGCAGACGGCAACCCCTGGCAAAAGACCCCGTACCACTGCACATGTCCTACTCAAGGACGGTGAGTAGGATTTCAGTTTTTACTCTTGGCAGAGCAACAAGGCTTTTTTCAGCACAAGCGCTGGGAAGCCATTCATCGTGTTTTATTAACAGAAGATCATCTACTGTTTATTATTATTACAGTTCATATTTTACTCCAATTGTAGACACAATTTTTTAATTAATAAATGCTCTTTCAATCAATATGTCTGACAATGTCTAAAGGGTAATACACTATTGTGGTGTTTTTTTGCATTTTCTCTTGTTTCCCTCTCTGAGGCAATCCTCATAGGAATATTACTGCACAAGACTCTGTTCCATCCATTCATCCTCAGCGCCATAGGAGGTTTTTCAACACACATCTTCCCAATCTGGGTGGAAGATCCCAGATCAACCCCCCAAGGCAGCTCAAGGACTATCTTCATCCAAGGACTGTATCTCAGGTTTTGTTCCCTCTGTGTGTATTGTATAAGTATTACACTAGTGCTCATATACACTTAGTATTGTACCCCTTTGAATACACATTGACTTATTAAAGTATTTGAATTCCATGATTTAATTTGAAGTACTTTTAGTTTGAAAATCCATAGTAAAAATTCAGTAAGAATTTATACAATTTGCACCACTTTTCTATTTTACTGCTGTTCTATATGTTAACCTAACTAAAACATTGGTGCAATTACTCAATGTCATACTGAGACACAACAAATCATATAAACAACAGTGAGTAAAAGAGTTAATTATTTATCACTATAACTCCAGGCAATTAAGAAATAGAACTCCTTTGGAAACGTCAAATTTGAAGCAAATTGTCACAAGCTAATAAGTGAGATGCTGATGGAAATATGATCAGGCAAAAGTATTACCATCATTAAAGAGATAATGTAAACAATGTATTTATTTTTTGTTTGTTAATTTTTTTAATTTGTAAATAGGATTTTGCCAAGACATTTCCCACAAACTGGCTTTGGAAAGCATAAGAAAAAATAGGCTACCTCTGCAAACAACAGATACAACAAAAGGAAACATACGTCACTTTAAGAAAGAAAACAGCAATGCATATTTAAATGTTCTTTTTCCATCCATTTTCTCCAGTACAGTATGGTTCATTAAACCTAGTCACCCAAAACGTCTTCATTCAAAAGAACAATTAATAGATGCAGCCCAAAGACAGCTTAGTCCTCAAGGGGACTCTGACATTAGACTTCACCACTAACGAATGAATAATTGTTGTCTTTTGACTTAAGGCTCTCTGCGATATTTTCACACTGCAACACAGATCTTTGTTAACTTGCTCTTCACAGCCAGAAATATTTTCAACAATTTTTACATTTATCAAGATCATTTAAGAAATGTTGATTTTTTTTCAGGCATATTCAGCCTGACTGTTCATTAAAACACAAATTCTTCTAACCAGTTTTTTTGCTCACAGGCTTTTTTTTTATAATGAAAACAAGTTAGTTTGATTTTAACTTTAGCTAAATACCATTGGTAGTGAATGATGAAGATATACATTAAAGTTGCAAGGCTATAGACTACATCTAGCTTAGTTGGATATAAACTTGTCAAAAACCAGAACTGAAAAAATAATCAGTTGTTATTTGTAACTAGTTGTACATTTTCATGTTACAATTTGTATAATATATACATATATTTATATGAAGTAACAAGAAAATATTGGTGCACAAAACCAAAAACACCTACTTACATGTATAAGGGAATAATAACATGTAATGTATTCTTAGTGAACGCTGCTTAAATGTCTTAGGTCCCACACAGATACCTCAGGGAAATATAGTAAAGAGATATGACATAAGCGCAGATATAGGAACAAGTAAATACAATGTTTAATATAACAAATACAATGTAGCTAACAATGTAGACAGAGCAATCAAAATTGCTTCCAGTGTAAATGTAAAGGATGAAAGTCCCATGAGGCAAATGGATAGCAAAAAAGAAAAAAAAAAGACCAATGTAGTGAAGTATATGCATACATTGCAAACCTCATTTTGAATTTTCTTGTTGTTCGTTCAATGTAGGTGCATTTTTTATTAATATAAATTTCAAATGTTTCACTCTGTCATTTCCAGTTGTTTCCCTCTCAGTCTATCCGTTCTGATATGCCTTCCCCTCTAGATCCATCTTTATCTTCTATATATCCCGTTCTTTTATTTTAAAATTAAAAATGAATACTTCTAGAATTTTTAACCTACTATTGCTAAACTATGCTAAAGACTATTAATATTTTTGTAAACACTTTTCACAAAAGTTGGGGTCAAGGTGTTATCTGTGAAAGATATTCACAGGTGGTAGTTTTTGGTCAAGTTTCATGTCTTTCTGACTGTTTATTGCCACACTTGAATGTCCAAAATTTACTGTGTGCAAACTTGCAACAAAATCTTGTCCATTTCTGATTTTTTTGGTGCTATTTTCTTGCATATAAAATTTTATTTTAATGTAAAAAACAAAAATGTCACAAATTAGGTTGTTTATCCCATACTGTAGGACCAACAATTTTTGCATTATAGTATTATTATTAATTTTATATTTTGTACAATAGTTTCTGCAAAAACTAAGTAAACGAGTCCTCATGGTTCTCACTCGTCCATCAAGTTCAACCCTCGCTAAATTTAGACGACAGATACTTTATCCTATATTTGTAATTACAGTATATTGCAGAAGAAGGCAAACCACAGTGAAATATCATCTGATATCTCATAAGGGGACATATAAATTCCTTCCGGACTCCAAATATTGGCAGTCAGATTACGGCCTGGATTAACATTCTTCCCATGTTTACTTGTTTGGTATATCCCTGTATACCTTTCAATTCTAAAAGGCTGTCAACCTTTTCTTGAAGATATCTATTGTAGCTGCCATCACAGTCTCGATAGGTAATGAATTATACATTTTAACTGCCCTTATGATAAAGAACTCATTATTTTATTGCTGGTGAAATCTCCTTTCCTCCAACCTTAATGGATGACTTAATGTCGTTTGTACTGCCCTTGGGATGAATATTTCTTTTGAAAGCTCCTTGTATCATCCCCGAATATATGTGTAAATAGTTATGATATCCCCTCTTAGACTCATCCTTTTCTAATGTAAACAAATCTAATTTAGCTAGCCTCTCCTCATAAATCAGATTATCCATCCCCTTAATTAATTTGGTGGCTCTTCTCTGCACTTTCTCCTTAGTTCCATAATGTATTTTCTACGGAGTGGTACCCAAAATCGTACTCCCAATTCATATATTCATATGCTGTTGCCTTACTAATGCTTTATAAATGGGCATAATTATTTTTACTTCCCTTTCATCCATTGCCTGTTTAATGCAAGATAAGATCTTGTTTGCCTTTGCAGCTACTGCATGACTTTGGGCACTATTGCTCAGCCTACTGTCTACAAGCACTACTAAATCCTTCTCCCTCAAGGATTCCCCAAAGTTATCCACATATACGGTAATTTGTAGTTGCCTGTTTGTTCTTGTTTCCCAAATGCATAACCTTACATTTATCTGTATTAAACCTCATCTGCCATTTACCTGCCCACGTTTCCAGCCTCTCCAAGTCCTTCTGGAGAGAACTAACATCCTGGTATGATTCTATACCTTACATAATGTAGTGTCATCAGCAAAGATGGAGACTTTGCTCTATATGCCAAACTCAGTTGAAAAGCAGGGGTCCCAGTACCGATCCCTGATGTACTCCATTCACATCTTTAGCCCAACCTTAAAAAGTTACATTCATTACAACTCTCTGTTGTCTATCCTTCAACCAGTTTTCAATCCAGGTGCAAATATTTTTTACCAAGTCCAATTTGCTTCATTTTGTACACTTACTGAATTTAGACTGAATAGGATTCTGAGTACAGATATACAAATAAGAGCATTACGTTTGTCATTATTTAGTTTCTCCTTTTACAATTATCACTAAATGTTATCTGTGTGTTTGGAGTGGTGCTCAAAAAGTGCTGGGACTGTATTTAAAGGAAGGGAGCATGAACTGGGTAATCCACAAATAAATGATTAGTACTGAGCCTTAGGAGGGCATAAGGTACCCTGAAGGTTGGGGTGGGTTGCCCAAAGACAGCCCCCCCCCCTTCCTCATTGGGTTAGCCCCAGATATAGTACTCACTGTAGTTTTCTTCTTCCTTCCCCAGTCTCTAAATGTTAGCCTGTAATATTAAACAACTTGCAAAGCATGTATTAAAGACATACAAAGACACTACCCCAGAAGGGCCACCTATTTAATAATTTCACACTACTGTATTTAAAATATCCTTATTGCTGCTCTGCATTGTGTAATTATAAAAACAAAAGTATATATATATATATATATATATATATATATATATATATATATATATATTTATATATATATTTATATATATATTTTATATATATATAAATTCAGCATCTGGAGTAATGTCAAGAAACACAAAAAAAAATCAATTAACACAGGCTCCCCACGTGTATTTCAATATTAACAAGAACTCTAGAAAAAAGCCCCCCTGAAGAGTTCAATGGGTTTGTTTGCTTCAGTAAACATCATAGACAATTTACTTCCTACAAAGTTTCCAGTCATTGTCTCGGTGAAATAGCCTCATTATCAAATTTGCTACCATTGATCTATGTTCAGTCTCTATTCTGTAAGGCATTACTACATAAAAGGCACATCAATGTTCTTAACACTGATTGAAACTATTCAGGAAGCTGTATATGCTCCATTTCTCTTATATTTGAAACATTTAAATGAAAGATAAGTAATGATTTTTGACAGAGGTTTGCTATAACGCATTTTATGAACAACAAAGAGAAAAGATTACATTGTGTCCATTCACACCCACTTATTATCATTGATCATTTCTGTTTTTATTTATTGCTGGGTTTCAAATTGAAGTTCAGATTGGACCTTCACATTGAAGTACACATCACCTTCACTCTGTTGTTGCTTTTATTTTCAATTGAAAAGATATACAGTACTGTATAGAGAGAAAGTCAAATAAAAAGGATTTTCTTGCTATTGTAGAAAATACATTGTAATAGATCTTTTCTTATACGTACTGCAGTGCATTGCATGCATAGTTAAAGAAAATATATATTATAGGCGTATGTAACAGTTTCAGACCAGATTAAAATGTGAGACAGCCTTAGTTTTGAAAGAACTTAAACTGGTGGTGGATGTGAGAGTCTCCGGTAGGTTGTTCCAGTTTTGTGGTGCACGGTAAGAGAAGGAGGAGCGGCCGGATACTTTGTTGAGCCTTGGGACCATGAACAGTCTTTTGGAGTCAGATCTCAGATGATAAGTGCTGCATGTGGTAAGGATGAGGAGCTTGTTCAGATAGATGGGTAGCTTGCCCAGAAAGTATTTGAAGGCAATACAGGAAAGGTGAACTTTGCGCCCAGACTCGAGTGATGACCAATCTAGTTCTTTGAGCATTTCGCAGTGATGTGTGTTGTAGTTGCATTGGAGAACAAAATGGCATATTGAATTGTAGAGGGTGTCAAGTTTGCTAAGGTGGGTTTGGGGCGCTGAGCCATATACTATGTCTCCATAATCTATAATTGGCCTTAGCATCTGCTATGCGATACGCTTTCTGACCAGCAGACTTACGAAGGATTTTTTCCTGTAAAGTACACCTGGTTTGCCATAGGTTTTGGATGTCGGGGTATCAATGTGCATGCCGAATGTTAAGTGGGAGTCAAACCATATGCCCAGGTATTTAAAACTAGTAACAGGAGTTAGGGTGGTGTTAGCGTTGGTTCTGAACTGGAGCTCAGTCACTGGAAGCTTTAAAAATGTAGTCTTGGTCCCAAATACCATTATTACAGTCTTATCAGTGTTTAAAAACAGTTTGTTTTGGGAAATCTAGTTTTCGAGTCTCAAAAAGTCAGACAGTATGTGTTAAAGGTCGGAGAGGCTATGGCTGTGTGCATATAGGATTGTTATCTGCATACATGTGTATTGAAGCTTCCTTACAAGCTGTGGGAAGATCATTGATGAACACTGAGAAGAATAGGGGCCCCAGGACAGAGACTTGCGGTACACCACAGGTGATATCCAGGGGGTGGGAGTTAGAACTTGAGATGGACACATTTTGGGATCTACCTGTCAGGTAGGACTGAAATCAGTTTAAAGCATGGTTCCCTATTCCAGAGCTCTGGAGTTTAAGCAGCATAGCATGATCAACAGTACCAAAAGCCTTTGCAAAATCTAGGAATATTGCAGCAAGAGATTCTGGGAAATGACATGCAAATGAGCACACAATGCCATCTTTTGCTTCAAAACCATATAACATGCTCCCTTATCAGCTTATGTTTGATGCATTTCACAGATTTTGAGCACAGCCTGGGTTAAGATGCATAGCCAGTAAACCCACCCACAAACAGCCGTTTCGACCTTAATGGGTCTCATCAGGGTGGGGTTGGTTATACTGGCTTTGCAAAATGAAGCATGGGATAGGTTTCACCACACTTTGTACACACACACACACACACACACACACACACGCACGCACGCACGCACGCACGCACACACACAAAACAAGAATGTCCAGGGCACTAAAATAGGCAAGAATAGGTCAAATCACTTATCTTATCTTGGTAGTTCAGGGTGCTAGCAGTGCAACCAGGACCACCATCCAGCAATAAAAATAAATAGAACAAAAAAACAAAGATTCTGCAGCACTCGCTGTATGGTATCAATAGTAAAAAAGTAAAAATATTTTAATTTATATCACAAGCATTAGGGGTACATACAAGACCGGATGGAGCAACGTTTCGGACCTCCTGGTCCTTTATCAAGTGTGTTGCAATTTACCTCGTTTCATGGTGCACGCTCCTGTCTCTTGTCTCCTGGTTCCTGTCTACACGTTACTCTGCCTGTGTTTAACCATACTCTCGACCTTGTTTATGCCTTTCTCCCTTCAGATAAGTATCAATTAAAATTATTTTAAGCTTAAACCAGTTCACGGTATGGCCCTATAACAGGGATTTACCTGATTTAATGAGGCTTTAATATAAGCCTATATTAGTTTGAGGAATCCAGCAGATAGCTGGTTAATTGCAACTAGACAATTAACCAGTCTCCACCTGGCTAATCAGACAGCTGGGAACTGACAGGAAGACTCGAGCACACAGGAGGACTGTGTGCTGCAAGCAAGACACCAGTGACCAGACCTCTATTACTGGGCACTGCGAACCCGGGAACCTGCCAGTGGCTGGCCCCTCACCAGACACCAACCAGACTTAGAGACTGACACAAAGAGCCCCTGCTTACTACCTCTTTAGACTTTGGGGTGATAGGTTGGTAAGATACATATCCTCCCAGCCCTACAGATAGAGGCTGGGGAAGTGAGTTAGTGTTACGGTTCTGCTCACCACAAACCGGGGCCAGACCGCATGGCTGAGGCTGGGTTATGAAATCACTGACCTTAGACCACGCAGACTGGTCTGGAGTGCGAAGTTCATAGTCAAACAGGCCGGGTTCAGGACTGGAGAGAACAGCATAGTCGTTGGATGAGCCAGAGTCGGGATAAGAGATGTCCGTGTAGTCATAGTCCAAGCAGGGAGTCGGCAACAGGAAATCAAGCAGGTCCTCCTGCTTCAGCGTAATTGCTGCAGGTCGGTGTGATGGTTCAGGGGATTCCTTCCCCTCCATGTGTCCCTGGCGCTGTGCGCCCTCCTGCCTCTCATGTCCCTTCCTCGCCTCCCCGTTCGGTTCTCCCTTCCTCCTCCCGCATCCGTCCCTCTGCGGCAGTCCCTGACGCTCTCCGGTGGGGAACACGCGTCTTCTCACTCTCCTGTTTCCCTTTACAGTGTTCCCCGCTCACGGCCTCCTTCTGCTCCCGCTCTGGTCCCCTTACCTCCTGCAGATTCCCCTCCGTTTCTCCCCCCGCCCTTGGCGGGTGCTCCTGCGGCGCGGCTCTCCGCGCGCCTCTTGACACAGCCTGTGCACGCGCACTCTAACCATACAGAGGGCGCGCGCACACGCTCCTCTTGTAGGCCTTCCCAGACCCCTGGCTCCTCCTCTCAGGCTGTTCATGCTATCTCCCTCTCTGGCTCACCTGTCTCCTCCTCCTCTCCTTCTCACCTATCCCTGCTGTCTCTCACTTCACCCTCTGCTCCTCCTCTCTCTCCCATTGGTGTTCCCCTTTTATAACCCCTGTCTGTCTTCTCACTCATTGCTCTACATAGTTCTTTGTAACCTCTGTGTGTGCAGTCCTATGCTTGGCTCTCCTGTGTTTTCCAGCTTCTGTTCCTGCTCCTGCTTACCCCTGGATTCCCCTTGCTTGACCTCTGCTTGTATTGGATTACCCTGCTCTCTACTGCCCTTGAACCCTGCTTATGGATACGACTTTGCTGACTTCTGTTATCCCTGGACTCTGGCTTACGAACATTACGATCCTGCTCTCTATACCCCTGGACTCTGGCACACGAACATCACTATCCTTACTCTGAATCCCAAGGTGTTGCAAGTCCATCTAACCATCTTTCTACAGGCCCGGCAATGCCATACCACACTCCGGGCATGCCCTCACTGCTGTGGGTGCGTGGTAAAACCCTTCCCACCTCAGTACTGGGGACTGGCCAGGTCTGCGGGCATACAGGCGTTACAGTCGGGAACGGGGGTTGCGCGAGTGGCGTCCATGACCCATGGCACTGGTCTAGGAGAGGGAAGACAGGCGGGAGTGGGCACACCACCAGGCAGCACCGGTAAACCAGGGCTTCAGCACAAGAGTTCAAGCTGGCCTCTGCGAAGGGAGAAAGAGCAGCAGGCCACATGGTCCAAACAGCAACCTCTGCTAAGGGTAGAAGCAGCAGGTTGCGGGCTCCAGGGAGATAGCACACAGCAGGTCTCCGGGGTGCTTCAGTGCGGGAGTTTAAGCTGGCCTCTGCGAAGGGAGAAAGAACAGCAGGCCACAGAGTCAAAACAGCAACCTCAGCAAGAGGTGTATGCAGCAGGTTGCTAAGTCCAGGCAGGCGACACAGGCCTCTGGGAACCAGGAACACAGGCATCAGCGAAGTAGCTGCAGGCTACGAGGAAAAAGGAACGAGAACAACGAACTGGAACAATAATCAACAGAGATTAGTAACGAGAGATAACAAGCCTGGAGGCCTGTGGCAAAACACAGGTAACATCCAAGAAGGATTATGCTCGGCAGAGAGGGATTGTGGGAATGCAGTATTTAAAGGCCAGCGGGCCAATCCCAGGAGGAGAGTGTGAGGGCATTGCTCCAATGACTGAGTACAAGGCTAGGTTGCAGTGAGCCCACACAGCTGCTATTGATTGCAAAGAGGGAATTAGTGAGAACAACAGCACCCTGCAAGGCTACGAGGAAAGTCAGAAGTGGATTCCTGACAGTTACTGCTGCGGCAGAGTTTATTCGAGCATTTGCCCGTTCTCTGCCGCAGCAGTAGCCTGGCGCGCGCCCGAGAGTGACGGGCGCGCGCCGAAGCAGCGGAAGAGCGCCCTCCGATCGGGGCGCTCTCCCTACCGCTGCCGGGTCCGCCGGGTCCCCCGGAACCCCCTGCCGCTGTCCCGCGATCGCGGGACACCAGGGCTCCCTCGGGGAGCCCCTGGACGCGCGTGCAGGGGGCGCACGCTCCCGAAGACGCGTGACCGCGCGTCTATGACGCGCGGCACGCCGAGGGGCGGCCACTAGCAAGCCGGGAGATTTCCCGGCTTGCGGTACCGACCACACTCGAATAAAGTGTGTCGGTACTGTAGGTCTTACAAAGGGATAGGTTGTTTATTTGTTTATTTTTGTGGTTACTGCATTGTTTAAAGTGATGGGCTAAATAAAGCCAGGGTTTCATTTCCACCAGATCTGTCTACCTGGTTGTACCTCTGCACATGTCTCTTACAGACACATTTACAGATGCTTAGCAAGAACTGCAATTCAAAATATACGCACAGGGATGGAAAATGCTGGTCGCCTTGTTGACTAGGTGCCTCAAATTTCCCCCTTTGCTTTTATGCTCTGCGCAGTGATGACTGACCAGTCAATCATAGTTTGACAGGCAACAACACTCCCCAGTGACATCAAAGTGGGATCTGGTATGCTGGGACAGGCAGTGACTAACAGTAACAGGATAAGTCACAGTGTGCAGCTCAGCGAGGGGAGCGGGGAGATCGGAGAGCAGGAGGCAGTGGCCATTTCATGTAGGCAATGGAAGTTTGATGTTGAGAAATGCATTATTTTATACATCCCATTATTTTATGTATTTTTAGTAGCTCCCCCATAACTACCCCACTGACCTTTACTGGTTCTGAAAAGGAAACACATGGAATAGAATTGAGCAAGGCACCTACACTGAAGGGAAAAGATGTATGTTTTGTTCCACAATTGCCTGGATACAAACGTGGACTCCTTAGAGTTTCTGCAAATTCTTACCAGATTAGTTCACAGAAAGAGAAATGTTCTGACAATTGTGCCCAATTTGTTGGACTGCAATCGAGTTGTAAAAAGTTGAACTGCAAATGATTACAGATGTATCAGTCTTCATAGTATCGTTGAGATATTTTGTTATGTACGGCATTATCACTGCCATTGAATACTATGGAAACGCCGATATTCTGTGCTGCAATGGGATATGTGGTGAAGCCTACAACATCTCTAATTGGCATAAATGTCTTAAGGAAAAGAAGTGGCCTAGTATTAACAACTCATTATTTTAAGTAGGTAAACACTGCAAGATTATCTCACTGCTCTACCAGATTCAACATTAGACTGAAAACACAATGATTTATTCTTTATAAAGTCCAGCTCTATCAAACATATAATTATTATGACCATGTAATGAACAGTGTGGTTAAATTTCCAATGGACAATTTGGTGCAGCATGCACCCTTGGATTCAGAAACAGGACTGGTGGATCCAATAAGGAGTAAGCAGAACCTATTTAAATGTTCACTTTTGTATTTCATTTTAAGCCATTATCTTCATAAAAGCTGTGGGAGCAGACAAAACATCGATTTGTACTGTTTTTAATAAATAGCCAGTTTGTAAATCCAAAGTGCCCATTCCATTCTTATATTATCTCATTTTACTACAAACCAATACAGGGCATATAAATCTGTTCTAACATATTTAACATGTTTCATAATAGGTGTGATTTTAACTACAGTATGTAACTGTAAAAGTAAATATGTCTCACATTTTAATCTGGTCTGTAACTGTTACATACGCCTATAATATATATTATCGTTAACTCTGCATGCAATGTCTTGTATATAATGTATAACCCTGTTCACTTTGTATTTGTAATCCTGTATTTGTCATCATAACTCTGTACCCAGGACATACTTGAAAACGAGAGGTAACTCTCAATGTATTACTTCCTGGTAAAACATTTTATAAATAAATATATTTAAACTTACTGTGATATATATGTATTTTATTTGACTCAACAATTCTGCAGAAATACTTCATGTTAGATATTTTTTCTGTTTTGCCTTCAAATACTTTCTGGGCAATCTACCCGCCTATCTGAAAAAACTCATCACCTCTACCACACACAGCTCTTCATCACCTGAGACCTGTCTCCAAAAGACTGTTCAAGGTTCAGCCAAGAATCTGGTCGCTCCTTCTTCTTACCATGCACCTTAGAACTGGAACAATCTACCTGAGACTCTGAAAGCTGCTACCGTTCTAAAATCTTTCAAAACTAAGGCTGTCTCACATTTGAATCTGGTCTACCTGTTACATACACCTATAACATATATTATCTTTAACGGCTCATGCAATGTGTTTACATTATATTTAATCATGTATTGTTATCATAACTCTGTGCCCAGGACATACATGAAAACGAGACGTAACTCTCAATATATTGCTTCCTGGTAAAACATTTTATAAATAAATAAATACAAATAAGATATTGAGTATCTGTGATCGATTCCGCATTAACTGCTGTTCAAGTGAAGTGCAGTTAACGCCAGATTGAACTCTGATACCCCTTATGGATTTTAGTGAATCCCAGATCTTTTTTTCTTGTCCAAGAGATACTCAAAAATGACTATAAAAAAGGAAGTATGAAGTCACTTTTCTTTAAATTCATTTTAGAAACTACACTGTATGCACTCTATACTTCTATTATCTGCTTGCATTTGTTTTCATCTTCAAAGTTTCAGTATGGCAAGGTTAAAAGTCATCTATTTTAATCCTGTCTCTTCTTTCTGTGTTCTACATTATTATATTGCAATATATGAAGTTCTTTCCCCCAATGCTTTCAAAGTACAGCTACATCTTACATTTAAATCATATCTCTTGTCTATTAAGGAGAAATAGCTATCCCTGGTTGCTGAATTAGACATTTTTCACACTCTCTGGGTAAATAAAGTCATGTTTAAAAGCTCCTTTGCCTCACACAGCACTGTGGAATGCAGCTCAGGTTTCCTGTCTTGGGAGCACTTCAGAGGTCTCTGGATCAAGATTAACTATGTCAAGAAAGTAATAGCAAAGCCCAGAGGAGCAACAGCTTTTTTATTGTTCTGAACAGTGTAAAGAAAATGAAAAAAAAAAAAATACTGTTGTCTTATAACACTTTTAAACCTTTCCTTGCCATCTCTATTTGCAACTAACTGCAATTTTTGGTGTCTTAACTGTTGATGCCCCAAGATATATCCACCACATCATGGGGTCAGCACATTTTATTTTAATAGATCTCGGCTTGCACTTTCCTGCACAGTTTTTATTTTAGTACTCTGATGCTCCGTTCAGGAGATATAAGCATTTGAAATATTATGGCACAGCTACACAAAGCTATGTTATTGACTTAACAAGGCGTTAATTTAAGTTAAGGCTTGTTAGGTGCTAAGGGTATCTTCAAGGCTCACTAAAGCAGATAGTAAGTGCTATTTTCTGCAGTAACCCTTGCGGTAGTCAACACTAGCACAAGTTTGTGCTAAAGATAAGCAAAAGAGGTGTTCGCTGTAACAACGCCTATCCACAAAGCTCATTATAGTTAATGCAGAGATTTAACGATGCGCTAGGTCATACATAAAGGTATCGTTGCCCACCCCCCCCCCCCCGCCAGACCCTGAAATATGGTTTTTCTGATGTAGAGGGAGGAGCCTAATTTAGCAGAACCCCAAGCACTATATACAGGCATACCCCGGTTTAAGGACACTCACTTTAAGTACACTCGCGAGTAAGTACATCTCGCTCAATAGGCAAATGGCAGCTCACGCATGCGCCTGTCAGCACGTCCTGAACAGCAATACCGACTCCCTACCTGTACTGAAGCTGTGCGCAAGCGGGGAGACTATAGAGCCTGTTACAAATGCGTTATTTATATCAGTTATGCTTGTATATGACGATTGCAGTACAGTACATACATCGATAAGTGGGGGAAAGGCAGTGCTTCACTTTAAGTACATTTTCGCTTTACATACATGCTCCGGTCCCATTGCGTACGTTAATGCGGGGTTTGCCTGTATATATCGCCTCAAACCTCCCTTCATAACATATGGAGAGACAAGGGTTACCAGCTGTCCAGTATTGAACTAGACTGTCCAGTATTTGGACACTCTGTCCAGTAAAAAATTAGAGGTAATACTGGACATGTATGTATCTGGTATTACCTCTCTGGACATAGTGACCTGACCGGATTTCCCTGAGCAGGGAGAGAGAGCTGTTGCTAGGGGGTTGGGCAGCTTCTTCTATTCTGATTGGCTGCATTACCAAGCAGTAGCCTATCAGGATGAGGTGGAGCCTGTGGGGGGTCCAAAAAGAGGAGGAAACAGCATGGAGCAGTTACATTTGTGTAGATGTGTGTCTCTCGAGCATGTCACACATTTCACCATTGTGGCCAGTATTTTTGGAGAAACCACCTTGCAACCCTAAGAGATTCACCTGTGCACAAAAAGGACCAAACCGTAGTACTTGGTAGATATACTAATAAAATATGCCAAGTATATTTAAATTACACACCCCACACCTCCTAAAATATTTCCATAACACCTACACTGACAAGCCAAAGATCCCTTGTGATGTAGGGGGTACTAGTGGCAGGTCCAAAAGGATCAGAACCCACAACCTTTGCTATTCTAGCATTGAACTATCTCAGATGCTGGTTAGCTCCACTCTCACAGCATACATTTGAATTCTACTGCTCAAACCTATAGCTAATCATACTTGTAGTGGACCATTCTCCTGGCTTCTTTCCTATATTTTGCATAGCCTATTAGTCTACCTCACAGGTATCTCGTGTGCTTCTTTTTGGAAGGATCTGCTTTTAATGGAAGCCAGGAGCGTGTCCATGAGTATGATTACAACCAGGTGTGAGCAGCAGAGCTCAAAGGTATGCTGTGACAGCGGAGCTACCCAGCAGATATATATTTGGACTCTACTTAAACAGGTTTCTCATTATATGCTGTGATACTGTATAACAGAGCTGTGGGGATCTGGCCATCAGAGGGAGGTTTAAATTGAGCTTTCCCCAGAGCTTATTTAACTGTAAAGGTCACCATAACTAAGGCTCGTAATATAGTGTGTGCGGCCGTGCGCGCGTGCGTGCCTGTGCGAACGTGCGTTCATGTGCCGCACATTTTTTGTGTGTATAGAGTCCGTGTTGCCGGGAGCGACATGCTGGGAAGGTAGTGTGTGTGTGTGTGTATATGTATGTGTATGTGTGTGTATATATATGTGTGTGTATAGATTGTGTGAGTGAATAATTACTTAAATAAGATTTTTTTTTAAAAAGTTTGATAAATAATTTTTTTATTTGTGCACTTATTGACACATCACACACACATACACATACACATACATACCTACACACACATATACACATATACATACATTTCAGCGGCGGTAGCGGCGAAAATTCATTATTTTCGTCATCTTCCCCCCTGTCGGCCGGCTCCATGCACACTGCCGTGCGCGCGTGGTCCTATTATAGAATGGCTGACTAACCTCAGCCAACTATAAATGCCGCGCGCGCAAGCAGGGATGGAAAAATACAGAGTGCCTACAATTTTGCCTCTAGTGCCTGTGTTGCGGACCAGCGCTGAATGACCTCTCAGTCACTGCCGCGACCAGCAACAGTGCTTCCCATCAAGCTTTGCTAGCATGACCGTAAAACAGCATAGGGCACTCTGACAGGTCAGTCAATCCTGTTCCATTCAGTTTCTAACACACAGCAGGGGGGGGTATATTGGAGAGCGGGTAGGAGCAATGCGCAAGCGGTCGGGGAGTGAGCTTGGCGCAGCCCTGCCTAACTCTGCTCTCAATTATGACAATGTGTTTTGGGAAGGGAGTGTCAGTGTCTTTGTGTCAGCGTAATGAGTATCAGTGTATGAGTGCATGTGTGTTAGTGTCAATGAGAGTGTATCTGTGAGTTTTTCTCAGTGTTGGAGAGTGAGTATGTCAATGTGTAAGTGTGGAACATAGAGAAAAATAACCTGGTAAATGAAAGCACTCTAGTACCCTAATATAATGTGTACAGTTAAATGTTTAAAAAATAATTTTATTAATAGTATTAAAATAAAGGGGTATAATTGGAAACACGACGAATGCTAGATATTCTCGGTCAGTAGTACTTATACATACAGAACAATAACTTGTATTTCGCCTAGGTAGTTATCTTTAGGCAAATATCAATTATAATAGCCATTATACTCTAGACTTATACTGTCTGTATTTATGAATAGAGGGCAATTATGCTTAAATAGCACCACTAGATGTGTATAATCTTTTATATTGTGGTTAAGAGAGTGCTAAATACATATTCGTAATTCTGCCCATTTAGTGCTGCTATGCAGTTATGGCAGTTGCCTCTTTGTAATGTAAGTACCTTAAATTTACTCGTGACCTTTTGGCCTGTAGTACGTTGTAATTAAAAGAGAATTGGTGTGACTTTTTAATATTCACTGTACAGTAGTCAACTTTATATATTACCAAGTGATTAAAAGAGTGAAAATAGTGGTGTCTCAAAACCCTATTACACTCGTCCTCAGTCTTTGTAAACGCCGTGCCCCCCCCCCCCCACCCTCCCCAAAAAAAAGTCTCGGGGCCCCCAGTTTGCACACCGCTGCTATATAGGATTATAGTATAGTTGTCATACTACAGTATTAAGCATCAGCAACTTTGTAAGTAACAAGCTGCCCTCCAAACCAGAAGATCTATATATACCATTGTCTGTTAACCTGCTGTTGATGACTTACAGTAATACAAGGTATATACTTATATCTGCAGCATTGTGTCTGGCTACGAATGCTACATGAGTTAAAGATCTCCTGATATAGATCCTTAAACTGTCCCCGTGTCTACTTCCTACCTAGGATTGTAATAGGATTGTAATATAATTGTTGTCATAATATTCAGTAACAACAGCTTACCAAGTAACAGATTGCCCTCTAAACTGAAAGGAGTATTTATGCTATGGTATATGAGCCTGCTATTGGTAGCTTAATGCAAGGTCTATACTTATGTCTTCAACATTGTATCTGGCTTCAGAGCCTGTAACTATATCGTTAGGAGGGAAGGCTGCATAATACTAGCTTGGATGTATCTACTTTCACTCAAGTGCTGCCCTCAGATCGTGCTAGATGCTAGTAGGTAAATAGCTGTATCCTTAATAATATATATATATATATTTATCAAAGAGTCTCGAGTCCCGGCATTAGTATGAACTGACTGAGAGTGGTTATAAAATCAATACGCCGATGGCCGTTTCGCGCGCATTTGCGCACTTTCTCAAGGTTTGTGGTAGTACAGGGCAGGGGTGTGTGACAAACCTGTCGCGCCTTATATACCTTGTCCTCAATCGTAGTCAGAAGTTAACCCTTAGAGTGACTGAACGTTAGGCATTAGAAAAACAAAGAGTACACGTCTCTAATTAGCAGCAGTTCCTATGGGACGTGGATGTATATCAGTCAGAATACTGATGGTGTACAGAAACTGATAGTTCACTGTAAAAATCTTTGATACATAAAAAATGCATCATATAGAGAGCCTATAAGGGTAAGTATTTTACATTTTGCAGTTAAATCACAAATACATTGTTTTAAATATGTATATTCTATTTTTCACTAGAGAAGCCTAATGTTTTTATTTTAACTTGATAGGAATACCATTTGTGTGCAAAACATGACAATTTACTATGATCATACTAACTGTTTTAAAAAGAACATCGTATGTGGAACCTATTGTGGTAAGTATGTAACTTTATTCTTTCTAGATTCAGTTAACATTGGTTAATTGTGTTTTCTGATTGTCACCCTAATAGGCATGCTGTTTTTATTTTTAGTTCCACATCATGATCCCCCTCCAATGGTGGCTGTGAAATGGTGACAGGTTTTTTTCTCTATGTTCCATATTAGCTATATCCTGGGAATAGCACCGTACCAATACAAGTATAAGGTGAGCAGCGGTCACATTCTTTCCCCTCAGGTAATTATATATATATAGTGTGTATGTGTGCCAGCGAGAGTATGTTAGTGTGACAGTGTGTTGGTGTGAGTGTGTGTCACACTCTGACAAATAGAGCCACGAACCCTGCTCCAACCACTCTCCCCTTGCCACTCAACAAAACTTTATCTACTAAAAATACTGTCTGGCTTAGTTTTTCTCATTTTTGTCCACCCCTGTTGAGAAAATCATTAACACTAAAAAAAAAAAAACAATTTTAGGGGAAAAGATACTAACATGAGAAAATGATATGGGCTTCTAAAGGGATAGCTGCTTTAAAACAACAATGCATGCTAAAATTAACTTTAAACATTAGCTTAACTATTGTTATGATGCTGAACTGCAATTTGTTTTTTATTAAATAGGTGAATTACATTTTCATATTCGAGGTATGCAAACTTGCCAAATTTGCTTCACAAGTGTTTTTTTGTTTGTCTTTTTTAACTGTTCCTCTTGCTCCAGCAAAAGCTGTATTTCAGAATCTGAACTTAACTTTTACTTGGGAAACTGCTCATGAACTTTGAAAAGTTTGCAATTTTTGAGGTCTGTGAAAAAAAGGCCAATTTTGCACTGTTCGCAAACTTGGGTGAAACGTTTGCATGCCTCTACTGGACAGTAGAGATACAATTCAGCAAAAAGTCTGGAGGAGTGGAAAGTGCTGACTATGCCCAGCTAAACGGAGTCCACCAAAACACAATCCTGCATTAATAGTGTAAAGGCTATGTTTATTTTGAAAGTAAGCAATGATAATGTGCAGTTCAACTACTGTATGCATGTCAACGCTTAATCATATCTAAAAAGAAAACAAAAAGATAAGACACCTGGACCCAAATGTAAAAGAATACTTCACACATATTTCTCTACTTTGGCACTTATTATCAAAGGTCACAGACTGCCAGCAAAGCTCAAGTCATTTCTGAATTCATTTTGCTTTCTATCAATGACCACCCAGGCTGTAGTAATGTAGCTGACCAGAACTTCAGCAAGGCACTGGCACAGGTGCCACATGTTTTACTGTCATGCAGCCACATTCACAGTCCATTATTCTTAGAATTTATTTATAACGCGCCTACATATTCTGTAGTGCAGTACAATTGGGTTGGAAGACAAAAGGGAATAAAATAATAAACATTAAAAAACATTGTTCGGTAGGAAAGGAGTAGAGATGTGCGAATATTTTTTTTGCGGATTTGGATCCGCATTGGAGCAGGCGGTTCCTTTGTTCCGCAAATTTTCACATATCAGGATCAAAAAGGGCAAATCGTTTTTTCCAGGTTTTTTTTTTATCACTGACAATCCAATTCTGCAAACCTTTGGAGGATTCCAAGAGTACAATCTGTTGATTTGCAATCCAATGGAGGATGTAAAGAGTAATATCTGTAGATTCCGCAACTCGTTGGAAGATTTTTAAAAGTCCTCCAGCGGATTGCAAAATCCATGGATATTACTTTTACAATCCTACATTAGATTGCAGGAAATCCGCAGATTGTACTCTTAGAATCCTCCAATGGTTTGTGGAATCCGCGGATTGGATCCAATGGCGGTTTTGGTTTAATCCGCATGGATTGAAACTAGAACAATCCGCCAATGGATTTGACACCATGGAATGGATTTTGAATAGAAAGATTGGGATAGTCCGCAATTTTTTTTTTAATAGTTTTCCCCATCTCTAGTAAGGAGGGCACTGCCCCAAGGAATTTAGAATCTATAATGAAGGGTACGTGGAAACAGGGCTCCTGACAGGTGGGAAAGGCTGGGACAAGTGTCCTAGGACCAACTTCTTTTCCCGACTGCCGGCTCTCCCCAGCTGCGGGCTTCCCACACTGACTGTCCCACGCTGAGCCTCTGAGGTCAGTGCGCACCAGAAGAAACCTGGGCCCAGGTTCTAGCCCACACTGGCATGAGAGAGAGGCCTGTCACGTGACGACATCAGAGGCTCAGCGTGGGACAGTCAGTGAGGGAGGCAGGCCCACACAGCATGGGAGAAAGTGAAGCCTGTCAAGAGGCCAGCAGCAGCTGGGAGAGCCGGGGCAGAAAGGCCTCAGACAATCCCCAAGTTAGGTAGGTCTGTATTTTGTATTTATTTGAGGGGTGTTTTTTGTTTATATATTTGGGGGTTGGGGTTTGTATGTATTTGGGGGTGAGGACTGTATGTATTTGGGGGGTGGTATGTATTTGGGGGGTGGTAAGTATTTGGGGGTGGGGCTATATTTATTTGGGGGGGTGGGGAGTTGTACGTATTTGGAGGGTGTTTTTTGGGGGTTGGATGTATTTGGGGGGATTTTTGTATTTATTTGAGTTTTTTTATGTATTTGGGGGGTGGGGGGTCTTTGTATGTATTTGGAGAGTGTTTTTTAATGTATTTAGGGGTTGTATGTTTTTTAGGGGTGGGATTTTTATGTATGTATTTGAGGGGATGGGATTTTTTGTATATATTTGGGGGGTGGGGTTGTGTGTATTTGGGGGGTGGGGGGTTGTATGTATTTGTGGTGGGGTTGTATATATTTGGGGGGTTGTAGGTATTTGGGGGGGTTGTATGTATTTGGGGGTGTGTTTTTTGTATGTATTTGGGGGTTTGGGGGTTGTATGTATTTGGGAGTTTGGGGGTGTAACAGGGACATGTCACTGTTTGAGAGAAACTGACTCTAAATTCAACAGGGAGCTGGTTAATTGCAGACAGACAATTAACTGGACTCCATCTGGCCACATTAGATCTCTAAGAAAAGCCTCCTTTTGGAAATAGGAGAGAAATTCCTTAGCTCACATTTGGACTGACATAAGGAGAAGGAGGACTGCAGAGAATTCCTTAGCCCACAACTGGGCTGACCTCAGTAAAATATGATGCCTTGATACACACAAAAGGACTGTATGCTAACAGCAAGGCAAAGGGACAAGACCTCTATTATATATATATATATATATATATATATATATATATATATATATATATATATATATATATATATATATATATATACACATGTAGAGGTATCAGTACCGTGTTAGCCGAGCTTCAATAATCAAAAAATAAATAGATGATACCGTTCTGTGGCTAACGAAATGCTTTTATTTGTGCGAGCTTTCGAGATACACTGATCTCTTCTTCCGGCGATGTTACAATGAATGAAGCAAAGGGTATACTTTAAAACAGTGTCTCTTGGAATGTTATCTGTGCTGTTCCTTCCCCCGGTGTGGATGTGTTTTATGGCTAGAGGTGTCAAAAGGTTACTGAAAGCAAGTGAAGAAAGAGTGTGTATGTGTATCAGTATGAATAAAAATGAATGGAGAGCCCACAGTATATACAGTGCTTTACACAAGGTGTGTGTGGAGTGGGAGTGGATATAAATGGTGTGGGTGGGTGTGGAAATGTGAGAGTTTGTAGCACAACTAAAAGTGTGTGGATACTATGTGGTCCCTATTGGTGTATAGGGATGGAAAAACAAGGAGTATTAGTATGTGTGAGAGACAGCTGTATGTGCATACATATAGCACAGTATGTACAGACATGGCCTTTAGCGCTCATGGGACGAGAGTTCACTAGTGTCAGTAATGACTCATAAAATTTCGATCTCTGTTTAGGCCACTGCTAAGTGTCCCGAACAGTTGCATAAATTTGTATTCATGCAACCGTCTCTCTTTCGGGGTTTTAAGATTACCTTTGAGTATGGCTACAAACTCTCACATTTCCACACCCACCCACACCATTTATATCCACTCCCACTCCACACACACCTTGTGTAAAGCACTGTATATACTGTGGGCTCTCCATTCATTTTTATTCACACTGATGCACATACACACTCTTTCTTCACTTGCTTCCAGTAACCTTTTGACACCTCTAGCCATAAAACACATCCACACCGGGGGAAGGAATAGCACAGATAACATTCCAAGAGACACTGTTTTTAAGTATACCTTTTGCTTCATTCATTGTAACATCGCCGGAAGAAGAGATCAGTGTATCTCGAAAGCTCGCACAAATAAAAGCATTTAGTTAGCCACAGAACGGTATCATCTATTTATTTTTTGATTATATATATATATATATATATATATATATATAGAGAAGAGATGACCTAGGCGCAAATAAGCCAGGAAAGAAACAAAGAGAAAAATATCATAGGGCAGTATGTCTGTTACTTTCAGAGTTAAGGTGGTAAGGTATACACTTACACTTAATCAGCCAAATAAAAGCCTTTAATCCACCACTGGGATTCAGGAACACTGCTGCTGGGATTTCTTTGCTGTTTGCATGGATCTCAGACTCTCCACGACTGCTGCTTGCTTCAGGGGTCACCTTTTCATCTGTAGCTGCGTGTCTCCTTAGCATGGGATATAGCTCACCAGGGAGGGGGGGGGGGGAAGGGGAAGAGGGACAATGGAACAAAAATAGTATAAAACCTTTTATTGTAAAAACTATCTAAAAAATAACAAACAGTATCTCACTCACATGGTGTGAAATAATTTCAAGCAGTTGAGAGTTTGAATTGAGTCTCTCACACTCGTAGAGTAAGCTGTCCGGTCCACTGCACTGCTGCTAGCCTGGTTTACTTCCGCGTCACGTGCTCCGGCTCCAATTCTCGCGAGACTTCGACCTCCAATGACGTCACAGCGCTATCTCCACTCCGTTCTGCAGCGCGTCTCACTCTGCTCGGTTTGCAATGCCTGCAATGACTGCAGGGTCTGCCCTACGCGTTTCTCCTCTAGGGCTTCCTCAGGGGCATATGTGTGTGTGTGCGTGTGCGTGCGTGTGTGTGTGTGTGTGTGTTTGTGTGTGTGTGTGTTTAGGGTGGTAACCAGCTTAGCTACCCACCCAGTTAGAAAGGGCTGGAGTAAAGGTTTAGTTTTTCTCCAAAGTGGAGTAGGCCTTTATTTTGTTTGGTTTTGTATGTTTTTCCTTAAAGGAACAGGCGCTATAAAGCCAAGATATAATTTTACCCTAATCGGTCTCCATTAAATGTACCTCTGCACAAATCTCTAACATATGGTGTCAGTAGTGGGATGAGAGGTGGTCCTTGAATTAAAAGGAGCCCCGGAGACTGCCTGTGATTATTTTTGTGCTTTTGCCTGCATACAGTTCCTGCAAACAGCCTGAGCAACAAAACAAAGAATCACATGTTGATGTGACCAGATTTAAAGGGCTACGCATCCAGGCAGGAAAGCTACAACTGCACTGGAGAAAGCCACAATGCCACAGTTTTACTGGGAGGACTGCAACAGACAGGGACCCACACAAGGGACTGAAGCTGTGATCAGAGTCAACCCCACCACTTGTGTGAAGAAGAAAAAACCCATGAGATTTTAAAAATGGCCATCCAGCTGAAGTCAAATACAGACTCTGCAAGAATGGGGAAGACGAGCAAGCCACACAGAGCAGTGTCCCTTCAGGCCTTATTCGGATGAGGAGCTGGATAGCTCTCAAAAAGCTGTCTACAGTCTTAGTATGGATCTTAAAGTGTTTCAGAAGGAGCTTCACACCCTCAACCTCGATATAGAAGTCTCACGCCAGGAGACCGGGAGTCTCAACTCAGAAGTGCGTAAGTGGAAGGAGGACTACAAGGAGGACCTGAAAATTATAGACTGTAAAAAGAGAAACTACCAGCCTGAAAGAGGTAAATTCTGATTTGACTGACAACGTCAGTGAAATGAATAGCAATCTTCATGATTTACAAAAAAGGAATAGACTATTGGAAGAGGAAAAGTTTGAAGCATTGAAACAACATACACAAACAAAGCACCTACTGCAGAACCAACTGCATGGTCTGCGTACGCACCTCCAGAATGCCGAGGAGAAGCAGCGAACTCTGCAGGAAGAAAATCTGCAGACTGCTTAAGAAGTACTAAGAACCAAGTATGTCCTTGCAGAACAGCACGAGGAACTGAAGGCTACCCTGAGCATCTCCAGAGCATCGCTGGAGGCCAAGCTTAGAGGCCAGGTGACTCTGTATGAGAGGGAGCACGAGAAGGTCCAGAAACTATAGCAAGAGATGGAGAAGCAGATCGACTGCACCATCTCCTAAAGTCTGTACGCCCCAGAGAAAGAGGCATGAAAATCGCGAATAGCGGTGACCCTGGAGATGAAATCTGCAGAGCTCCAAAATATGAAGCATGAAAGCAAGCTCAGAGTGAGCACAGTGAAGAGATGAAGGCCGAGAGGAGAATTGCAGGATGCACTCAAGAAACAGGGATGTCTCGCTGATGAGTTAAAGCTGGCAGCTAAACACATTTACCAGCAACTTGCAGCTCTGCAGACGTAGATTGCTGAGCTCAAGATACAGCTCACCAAAATGGAAAAGAGCAAAGAGGTGTCCGTTCGTCAAGTGGCCAGTCTGACACTGCACTATGAGGCTAAGAGGGCCGATGACCACAATTTGCAGGACAATGAGAGGGACTGGCTGCAGCTGGAGCTGGACAAAGTCTGGGAGGAGCCCGGCAGATGCAGATCAGAAATAGATTAAAGGAAACAGATTTAAGCCTTGCTCTGAGTCAACTGGGAGATGTGGAATCGCAACTCAATTCCAAAGAAGCTGAACTGACAACTGCATTGAGTGAAAAAGAAGTGCAGAAGGATAGTTTCAAGAGCTGAAAACTCAAATAGCTATTGTTGAATGCTTTTTAAGTGATACTATGAAATGTCACGAGTCTAGGGTAATAGAAATAGATTCCGAACATCAGACATAATTCAAAAGTAAGCTGGCAGAGGCTGTGCAAGACCTGAGCAAGGGTTACAAGGAATGGACATTTAGTGCTAAAATGGAGTCCATGAAAAAGATGGTGAGAGAAAGCTATTTGCATAAATGCTCTTCAACTGTCGCCATACAGTCTGCCTACAATGAGAGGATCACCCGACACAGGGGAAATCATGACCACGCAGTCAGTAGAAAGACTGTACTTTGAAAAAGTCTACCTCGAGTGACTGAGAAGTGTGATCTCTTATGGAGGAGACACTAATATATATATGTATATATAATACCAATCCCATATATTTAGAAGAGCAGTGTCAGATTTCCCATTAGGCCCGGGCCAAAGGCGGCAAAATTTGGGGATGGCAAAAATGTCCGCCCCCATTTGCATTTGCCGCGATCACAGGCCTATCGGACCTAATGGGAAGGACTTAACTGTGCCGGCCGCCTCTGTTCGGCCACCCTGCTTCTCCTTCAAAATCGAGTGTCAAATGACGCTGTGAATGTCACAAACGACGTTGCATGGCATATCGTTGCCATGGCAACCATGACATAGTGAAGCCAAACGACGTCATGACACCGCATTACCATGGTAATGTGACGCCGTGTGACGTCACGTTAGTGACGTCCATGGTGTCATTTGATGCTGGATTCTGAAGGAGAAGCAGGGCGGCAGGCACAGGCGGTAGACACAGGCAAGTGCCAAAGGGTGGCAGATTTGTAAATCCGCCGCTGTAGAACAGGGTAATACAGTACAGAATGCTTTAACTTGTATTCACCATATTGAAGACAAAACAATATTCTCTCTCTCTTGCTTTCTCTGTCTACACACACACACACACACATATATATAAATAAATAAATATATATATATATATATATATATACTCTGTGTTGTCATGGCAACTTGATACCGCATGATATCGTGCAGCTATCAGGACTTACATGACAGAAAGGGGCAGAAAGACGAAGGATAGCCAGTACCATATCAGCCACGGCTATATATATATATATATATACACACCACACAGTTAGGTCCGGAAATAATTGGACACTGACATAATTTTCATAATTTTGGCTCTGTACGCCACCACAATGGATTTGAAATGAAACAACCGAGATGCAATAGAAGTGCAGACTTTCAGCTTTAATTCAAGGGGTTGAACAAAAATATCGTATGAAACGTTTAGGAATTGCAACAGTACCCTTATTTCAGGGGCTCAAATGTAATGTAATTGACAAATTAACACAATCATAAATAAAATGTTCATTTGTAATACTTTGTCGAGAATACTTTGCAGGCAATGACTGCTTGAAGTCTGGAATGCATGGACATTACCAAACGCTGGGTTTCCTCCTTTGCGATGCTTTGCCAGGCTTTTACTGCAGCAGTCTTCAGTTGTTGTTTGTTCGTGGGTCTTTCTGCCTTAAGTTTTGTCTTGAGCAAGTGAAATGCATGCTCGATCGGGTTGAGATCAGGTGATTGATTCGGTCATTGCAGAATATTCAGGAAGTAGAAAAATGGGGAATAAACCCCAAATCCTGATGCTGCAACTAGAGCAAATAGTCCTTTTAATCCATAGTACACAGAGATAGAAGCAACTGAAGCATGGATAAAAGCAATTCGTCCACTGTAAATGATCCAAGCGTGACCGGACTCACTCAGGGTGGGGGACTATAAAGCAGAAACACTGGTAGAAGTATAAAAGGTCACGCAAAAAACGTGACCCAGAATAAGTCACAGAATCCAGTAACTGCTATCCTCTCTTACACCCTGTGTCCCATACTACATAAATCAGCTGGCAAGTACGCACAGTATGATGATTGAACGGCTGGTTGATGCTGATATAAAAACAGCGTTGCTCCAAGCTCAGGTTGTCTCGACGTGCTCCTGCCAATAGCTTTAGTACAGAAAAGGAAAAACAGAGTCTGGGCGGTCACTGCTCTCCATAAATAATCCAAGCGCAATTAGTAAAAGAAAAAAGCTTTATTTAATCAAAAATAGACATCAGTAAAGAGTAGAAAAAAACCTCTTATGCGTTTCGTCCTGACAAAAGGACTTTATCAAAGAGTACAAAAAACTTTACACACAGCTGATCTCTATATAGGCAATGACACGATCTGTTAGGGTAAAGACAAAACGTATGCATGCAACACATCTGATGGATAATGAGTTCATCAAAAGACTAGTGCTGCAGTGACTTGTCGTGCACACCCATACAGAGACTGCTATGTGTAACAGACATACAATGTTGCTTAAAGAAACATAATATACAAAAATAAGATATTGTAATCAAAAATTGTAAAAACACAAAAAGTATATATACAAACAACAAATACTAAAATAACCCTACATGACGTCAAAGACTAAAGACAAAATGAATGGAAAAATAATTAAATCTAACTTTAAATTAATATGACATAAGAAATAATAATAACTAAATCAAATATAAATATAATATGATACACAATCCCAAATATCTTAAGTATATACTGTATGAATGGATGAAATTATCAAACAGAGAACTAATGTACCGATAGACATATATAGGAATACCATATACCCTGAACACTCCCCATGGGCAGCCTCAAGTTGACAAAAAATATTTGAGCTCCCAATCTATGTTAATACCTGAGGGGTGAAGAGTATTCACGGTATATATCCAGTACATTTCTTGTTTCAACTTGAGGCTGCCCATGGGGAGTGTTCAGGGTATATGGTATTCCTATATATGTCTATAATTATGTTTCCATTCATTTTGTTTGATTACAATATCTTATTTTTGTATATTATTTTTCTTTAAGCAAAATTGTATGTCTGTTACACATAGCAATCTCTGTATGGAATTCATCCGGCTGCTTCTGTCTTCTGTCACATCATCAATAAATACAAGTGACCCAGTTCCATTGTAAGCAATGCATGCCCATGCCATTACACTGCCTCCATCGTGTTTTACAGATGATGTGGTATGCTTCGGATCATGAGCCGTTCCAAGCCTTCTCCATACTTTTTTCTTCCCATCATTCTGGTACAGGTTGATTTTAGTTTCATCTGTCCAAAGAATGCTGTTCCAGAACTGGGCTGGCTTTTTTAGATATTGTTTGGCAAAGTCTAATCTGGTCTTTCTTTTCTTGAGGCTTATGAATGGTTTGCACCTTGTGGTGAAACCTCTGTATTTGCTCTCATGAAGTCTTCTCTTTATGATAGACTTGGATAATGATATGCCTATCTCCTGGAGAGTGTTCTTCACTTGGCAGGATGTTGTGAAGTGGTTTATCTTTACCATGGAAAGGATCCTACGATCATCCACCACTGTTGTCTTCCGTGGATGTCCAGGCCTTTTTGTGTTGTAGAGCTCACCAGTGCGCTCTTTTTTTCTCAGAATGTACCAAACTGTAGATTTGGCCACTCCTAATGTTCCTGCTATCTCTCTGATGGATTTTTTTTTTTGGAGCCAAGAATGCCCTGTTTCACTTGTATTGAGAGCTCCTTTGACCGCATGTTGTGGGTTCACAGCAACAGCTTCCAAATGCGAATGCCACACCTGGAATCAACTCCAGACCTTTTACCTGGTTAATTGATGATGAAATAACAAAGGAATAGCCCACACCTGTCCATGAAACAGCTTTTGAGTCAATTGTCTAATTACGTTTGGTCCCTTGAAAAAGAGGGGCCTATATATTAAAGAGATGTAATTCCTAAACCCTTCCTCCAATTTGGATGTGAATACCCTCAAATTAAAGCTGATAGACCGCACTTTAAGATCATATTCATTATTTAATTGTAACTTTAATTTATTTTGGTACACAGCTGAAATAACAAAACTTGTATCAGTGTCCAATTATTTCTGGACCTAACTGTAATATATATATATATATATATATATATATATATATATATATAAAATCAACCCCACACTGATGAGACCCATTAAGGTCGAAACAGCTGTCTGTGGGTGGTTTTCTGGGTATGCACCTTAACCCTGGCTGTGCTCAAAGCTGTGACCATGCAGCAAGCTTAAGCCTATAGGGAACCATGTTAAAAATGGTTTTTGAAGCAAAACGTGGCACTGTGTGCTCATTTCCCAGAATCCCTTGCTGCAGTGGAAGTGCTGTGTGCTGGGTGATAATGGGGAAAGGCGGGGTTGCAGACCTGCCTAAGACATGCAGATGAGCATACAGTTGTATTTACATATATATATATATATATCTTTATATTGTGACAAACAGCTTACTCCGGGGCTCCGCCGTTTGTCCGGGACTGTTAGAACACGGTCTTTTAGGGTAGGTTAAATGATGAGGCGTCACGTACTGTTCCTTTAAACAGGCTATGCCTGGTTTATTCAGTCCCAGGCACTGAGACTGCCACAGCGCATACAACAGAAACACATCAAAACAAAAAGCTGCTCACCTGAGCGATAACTTAACTTAGATTTTCCCTAACTCAGGGTGGAAGTGGCTTTTCCACTTCCAACAACAAAACAAGGTACTTTTCAGTTTTAGACAAAAAGGAACAGAAACATTTAACCTGTTGGGGAGAGGCTTTCTCCCCTCTTTGCTTCCAGCAGCCTTCCTGTCTCCAGGCTCTTGGGGAGAGGGGAGAGGAAACAGGAAATCAGTCTTACATACCTGATTTCTAATTAGCATGACAGGTGACAGAAATCAGGCAGCAGACAAACTCTGGTCTGGATCTCTCATCCCTCAGTTCCAGCGCTTGCCAAACTGTGGGATGGAGTGCATGTATTATAAGGCTGCACTCCCAGGCCAAACAGGATAGAAACTGTTCAGTATCCTGGGAGCCCTATATATGGTATTTATTACCATCCCCTGGTTTCTGTCACAATATATATATATATAACAATTGTGTTGCTCCTTAGCATACATGCATACACCAAGAATCTGGTCTATATGATGTTTTTACAGATAGGACCATGTTTGGTCTCTGGGCTCAGGAAAACTCCTTTGAATTTTATTGTTTGTTTTGTTCCTCTTTGGCAACACGTACTTTCAACATCAGACTGTTATCACAGGTCCTATCTAAACACGTATTGTTAAGATCAGCATACAGAAGTAATGATGGTTCAGCACATTTACATTTGAAAAGCTCTGCAGAGCTGTTGCTGCATGCTGCTGTTTGCAAGTCACATGACATTTTAAATAATTGCATTAGAACTAGTTTAAATTGTAATGCATTCTCATTATCAAATCATAACTTTATTATTATTATCTTTCAAAAACATCTTACTCTTTTTTGCTTGGTTTGTCTAGCTTCCATAGCAATCATTACAGCTATTTGAACACAACCAAGTGACACTGTTTCTTTACTTCTACAGTATGTAGCCAATGTTATTGCAACCCATGGAATGTTATTGCGGGTTAAATGGTGTAATACTCACCCCCTTCTTGCACACAGACGATTCAAAACAATGGGCACTTCTTCCACTGGCGCATTGTGCACCTTAGTTTTAGTTCCAGTGAAGCTCTGATTCTTGAGCCACTTACAGGGAAAGGTGCTGCCAGTACTTCTACAGTTTTCCCCTAGGGTGGACGGTACCATGGCACCTTTCCAGTAGGGTGAACAGTTTTTCAAAAGTAAAAACCAGGACACATTAAAAATGTATTTATAAAACAAATTGCATCACTTAAAAATAAATATTAGAATGGTATTTGTCTATTAGCGTCCATATTTTAATGTATTATAGGCTAAGAAAGACAAAGAGGAACTGGGGAGCACAATACGAATGATAAGGGGATATAATAACCCCGTTGAGGTGAAATCAAAGCAGCTAAGACTCTGAATATGCCTTCACTTTACAAAAATGATTGGCTGATCTCTGGGCATTACTCATTTAGTAATGGCCTGGAATTTTTTGCACCTTGCCAAGTTTTCATTTCCAGCCAATCAGCCTTCACTTGTTGTACAGTGAGTTACAGCAGCTCTTAAACAGGGGATATGATTGGATAGCAGGCACCAACTTCTCCCCATCCCTACCTACAGAAGGTAGGTGAAAATTGCACTTTAAAAAAAAGGATTTTTTTACTCTTTCCCTGGCACCTTTTAATATTCCATCTAACCAATCCTTAAAGCACCTACTTACAGAAATGGGGCAAATTTGACACGTGGGGCGAGATTCACTAAACCGTTATGCTGGGTTATCGTCAACCCGATCCAGCGTTAACTGCTATTCAAGCCAATGTGTATTAATGCCCCAATCTAGATACGATACCACATCAGAGAATAAAGAGCACTTTTATCTTAGAATTATGTTTACACAGATATTTGTTTGATGCTTGTAGCATCTAGCTAAGCTATTTGCAGTTAATGAAAATGTATAGTACAGCCTTTTTCTGTTGTATAGCGGAAGCCCCCTAAGCCCCCCCTTCTTTTCTCCCCCCACCCTTTCTCCATCCACTCCTCCTTTCTCACCCCCCCCCCCCCCTCAAAACGCAGTAATAAATCCAAAGCTGTGGTGATCTGGGCTGAGTTACATCTTACAAAAATCAGAATGGTAGCCATATCTTTACCAATTTAGTGTTGGAATGGCCAGCAATGCTACACCCTGCAGAATAAACCTCCTCCATAATAGAAAAAACTACATGAACAAGCTAAAAACAGAAAAAAATAAAGGCAAATTTATTTAAAAAAAAAAAACATTTTTGAATTGCTTGAAGTTTAAGTTCTTGAATAAAAAATATTTTTGTATGTTCATTGAATAATACAGGGAGCTAAGAAAATAGATGGCATTGTAACCGTAACCTCGGATATTATCACTTTGTTTCCTGATCCCTAAATACTATACCAAGAAGTATGACTATAAGCTATAACATGGGTGCACAAACTGGGGGGCGCTAGATTTTCTAGGGGGCGGAGCGGCAGTTATAGAGGTCCTGCAGTCTCCCCCCAGACCGCGCGAGGCCTCCATAACACACTTTTACCTTCCCTTCCAGCAAGGCGTCATCATGGTAAATGACGCCTCGGGGTCACGTGATGTCACGTTACCATGGCAACGTGAGGTCACATGACCCCGCACGTCGAGCAGGGGGGGGGGGGGCGTGAGTCTCCAGGCAGGGGTGAGCATGGGGGAAAGTTTGCGCACCCCTGATCTATAAGGTGTAATTCTGCATTAAATAGAACTCATTTGTTTTGCTAAAGGGTATGAATGATATTGAATTATGTGGGGTTGTGCAAGTAACAGATCGTGACAGATCCAGCAGCCGCGCCCGCTCGTTACAGCTCGCACACCCCGTGACAACTCTGCAAAGCAGAGCAGTAATGAGCCTGGGAGTTGTAGACGCCACCCCCTCTGCTTCCCCCTTCTTCCCCAGCTCTGTGGCTAGAGTAACTATATTTCCCATGAAGCACTGCGAGGAGCGACAGGTCTCCTGCCTTCTTCTACATCCACTGTCCTACGCAAAAAAAGGGATATTTTTTAATTGTCCGGCTAAACCGGATGTCTGGTCGCCCTACTTTCCAGGGTGGTATTTTTATTTACTGTACACTTGCTTAATATAAATGATAATTATGGTTAGGTGCTGTAACCTCCAGCACAGTAGGATAAAAAAGGACTTGTCAAAGTGTAATTAGTGTTTTTCTTCTTTTCAAAACTGAATTCAATTTTGTGCAAGAGTATATATCACTGATACATAATATGACTGCTTTTTGAAGTGAAACTTCTATGCTGGCACCTACAATATGAAAATTTCCCTTGGAGTAAATTGCCCTGTTGGTGATGGAAGTGCACTCCTGGTAGTGATGTCACTGTTGGTAGAAGAGTCCTCCCACGCTTGCGCAGGAGCCGATGCCAACGGCTCAGCGCACCTGCGCATTCGGCGCCACCAACGGCTCTGTGATCCTGTGCATTAGGAACTGTCAAATGCTCAGAGCACCTGCGCAGTAGGCGTCGCCGAAAGTAGTAGGCGCTGCCGATGGCTCAGCATACCTGCGCACGCTGCCTCGGCACTCCATCCTGATTTCACTGTAGGCGCTGTGGGCACGCGCAAATGCAGCGCAGGCAGAGCACACACACAGACACAGAGACACACAGACACAGAGACACACAGTCACAGAGACACACACACAGAGAGACACACACACAGACACACAAACACAGACACACAGACACAAATAGAGACACACACATACAGAGACGCACACACACACACAGAGATGATCACCATTCCCCCAAACATGCAGATCAGTAACGCTAACCTCTACTGGGATTGTGGGAGGATTTGCATGTTTGGGGGAATGCATGGCTAGGAGCGGATCTGGTATTCTATGGCCGTTTCATAGATGACCGTTTATTAATTAAGGATGGGGATTTGGATGATCTGATGGCTATTTTGACATCACTAGATGAGAACAACATGGATTTGTGATTCACATTCGAGACAGATCGGAGTAGGGCTGTATTCTTAGACCTAGAGCTCACAATAGATGCTAATGAACAAATTGTTACTAAAACACACTTCAAGAAAGTTGCTACCAATAGCTATTTACACAACACGAGCAACCACTATAAAAAGTGGCTTGAAAATATCCCCCGGGCCAATTTTTTAGGATCAGGAGAAATTGTTCTCTTGACTCTGATTTCTTGGCCCAGGGGGAATTTTTGGTAGACATATTTATGGCTTAGGGCTATGATAAGAAAGCCATTCAAGAGACATTTAAAAAGGTTGGTCTGATAGATCAAAAAAGCCTTCTGGAAAATTAAAAAAAGAAACAGTTATGTTCTAAGAAGAGGAGAGAAAATATATGTATTTTTTTGTCCATATTTTTTTGTCCATATTTTTTTGTCCATGTTTTTAATACAATAAATCCTTTTGATCAACTCAACCCATGACTGAAGCTATGCACTGGTTTTTCCCTACTGGGGTGTTTCATATACTGGCTTGCATCTACCGGGGAGCAAGCAGAGCAGGGGACTTGTCTGGGATTTGAATTGTTCAACTACAGGCTACCGTAGCACATCATTGTTTGATCCGGCAAAGAAATTACGTCAGTCTGATGCGGGAGAGAGGCTGGAGGTCCCGTGAGGATTCCACAAGCGGAGACGCAGAGTGCTGAGTGACCGCCGCCGAACGGATCCACAATTGAGGGGAGCGCAGAAATCCTCTACACGACATCATCGGTGCCTGGTATGACGGGCCAGTCGAGATTTGTGACCAGGTAGGATTTACAGAGCGGAGCACTACTTACTACACAAGATTTTATACAACAGAACTCTCTTCGTTTTCAGCCTGCTTTACAAGCCGTGAGTACAGACTCTCTTGGAGAGTAACTGCATGTGATACACAGCAGACCAATGTCCCTTGCCCATACAAACTAGTGAGGAACTCTTGACCACTGAATTTTTGAGCATTTTGCACTGACATTATTTAATCATTGGTTTAAGACTACCACCAAAAATACTGGGGGTTTTCCAAAAAGCACGGAACATCAAAACATGGTTAGCACCAAGTAGATTAAAAACTATTAAAGAGAATACATCAAATGGCAAACCAATGAATGGTAATTTTCACTTTGAGAGAATGAGATGCTGGACATGCAAGCACCTGAATAAGGGGGATAAAATTAGTTCACATTCCAATGGGTCAAAACATGAAGTGCAGGGCCGCATACACTGTTTGTCGGCATTCATTGTATATGTAGTCATGTGTCCCTGTGGCATTCAATATGTGGGGCAGACGGCGCATACCTTGAGTTCGCGCTTCCTGGAACACGTTGAAATATACTACATGGTCTACAGATACATAGTCTGTCTGGACACTATATGGAAACACACACTAAAGATCTGACCTCACTATTAGTAATGGGTATAGAAGCAATTACATCCTCCCTATTAAGTTAAGATAGACACAAGAGATTAACTTTAAGAGAGACCTATTGGATCTATGTATTAGAACATTAGGTCCATTGGGTCTAAATGAATGTTTAGACATTAGTACTGTTGTGTGCTAGTTCCTCCTCCTGCCTGCTACTGATTTGGTACAGAGGTCTGGTTTGAATGTGCTTGCATGTTCCCTCTATTTCCTGTTCTTGAGAGGTTCTTGGCTGGAGTTACACTTCACATCATAGTTTATAATTATCAAGTCTTGTTTTTTAGTTTAGTCACACTTTTAAAGAAGCTGTTCAAGCAATATCCTACATGTGTGTGTTTTTTTAATAAATCAGTTCTGTACTATGAGAAAATACTTGTAGCATTTAAAAAAAATGTTTTAAAGACATTTTTAATGTTTCTAATGTAGGAAGTATTTCCAAAGTGACAGCCCCCTTCCCCTTTTGATAGGCTCTGGCTCTTGAGCCCCGTCCTCTCTCTAGCAGTGAACCAATTGCATCTAGTAACTGCCCAGTCAATCATATTCCAGAAATACATTGCCAATAATGTTGTGCAAGAACTGAATTAAATAACCTGAGCAAGCGATCTATTACAGTTGATTACAGGAGAACAGATCGATCTGCAGCTTAGCTAATCACTGGTCAGTTTGCAGATTGTATTGATGCACATATTGAATGGGATGAATATTATATATGTTAATATTTAGAAATATATAGTATAGATAAGATTTCTCTCATATAAACATCACAAGTGTGGTAAATAAATATTTATGTACACACATAGGGATTTAAAAATGTTTATTAAATTAATATCACCAACATTAATATTCACATTTATATTTTCACTTCATGTATATACATAAACAGCATAAAAGCAATAATATTATCATATACATGATTGTTGTACAACCGTAGATGGTCAGATGACGGTTCTCTTGACTCATTGGCTAGGGCAACCCAGATCTTTTCACTTTGCAATATTTTAATTTAAATTTATATTGATAAATAATAATATAAAAATAAAAATTCTTTGTTCCTTTAAATCTATGATCTCCTTTGTAATTAAAGTCATTCTCTATCGGCCATAACCTTTCAAATGTTCCTTTTATTAGGTATATATAATTCAATTCAATTTGTCATTTCGTTCTCCAATGCAACTACAACGCACATCACTGCAAAATGCTCAAAGAACTAGATGGGTCATCACACGAGTCTAGGCGCAAAGTTCACCTTTCCTGCATTGCCTTCAAATACTTTCTGGGCAAGCTACCCATCTATCTGAACACGCTCCTCATCCCTACCACATGCAGCACTTATCATCTGAGATCAGACTCCAAAAGACTGTTCATGGTCCCAAGACTCAACAAAGTATCCAGCCGCTCCTCCTGCTCTTACCGTGCACCCCAAAACGGGAACAACCTACCGGAGACTCTCACATCCACAACCAGTTTAAGATCTTTCAAAACTAAGGCTGTCTCACATTTTAATCTGGTCTGTAACTGTTACATAAGCCTATAATATACATATTCTCTAACTGTGCTTGCAATGTATTGTATATAATGTATACCCTGTTCATTTATGTAACTGTATTTTTAACCATGTATTATTTGTCATATTAACTATGTCCAGGACATACTTTAAAACGAGAGGTAACTTTCAATGTATTACTTCCTGGTAAAACATTATATATATATATATATATATATATATATATATATATATATATATATATATATATATATATATATATATATATATATATATATATACTGTCATTAAGGTTATGGTGGGTAAAAAAAGTGACAAAAACCCTCCACAGTAAAGCATAAAGCAACTGTAAATATTACTGTATGTTCATTTGCATGTCTTAGACAGGTCTGCAACCCTGTCTTTCCCCATTGTCACCCAGCATACAGCGCTTCCACTGCAGCAAGGGATTCTGGGAAATGACATGCAAATGAGCACTCAGTGCCACCTTTTGTCTCAAGCTCGTATTACACAAGTCATTTCCCAGAATCCCTTGCTGCAGTGGAAGCGCTGTATGCTGGGTGACAATGGGGAAAGACAGGGTTGCAGACCTGTCTAAGACATGCAAATGAACATACAGTAATATTTACAGTTGCTTTATGCTTTACTGTGGAGGGTTTTTGTCACTTTTTTTACCCACCATAACCTTAATGACAGTGGTGATTACCTAGTCTAGTCTCAAACCTGCTTTGCCATTAAGACCAGCCTCACACTGATGATACCCATCAAGGTTGAAACATGTATGTGAGTAGGTCTAATGGCTTTGCATCTCATCCCAGCCTCTGTTTAAAAGCTGTGTTTAAAACAGCATGCATTGGTTTGAGGATTGGCTTGTGTAATACAAGCTTGAGACAAAAGGTGGCACTGAGTGCTCATTTGCATGTCATTTCCCAGAATCCCTTGCTGCAGTGGAAGCACTGTATGCTGGGTGACAATGGGGAAAGACAGGGTTGCAGACCTGTCTAAGACATGCAAATGTACATACAGTAATATTTACATTTGCTATATATATATATATATATATATATATATATATATATATATATATATATACATATATATACACACACAGTGGTTGACAAATCACCAAAAAATCTACTCGCCACACAAAAAAAATCTACTCGCCACCTAGTACCAAACGTGTGCTGCTTGGGCCAATATTTACTCGCCCGGGGGTTAAATCCACTCGCCCGGGGCGAGCAAATGTATAGGTTTGTCGAACACTGTATATATATATTTGCTATGTGAGAGTATAATAATGATGACCTATTAAAGCTAATAATGCAATACGAATCTAAACAATAATATAAAAGTTTATGTATGCGGTTAATGCACTTAGGTGCAGAGCTATTCCGTCTGATATGTGTGAAAAGATGGGCAATATAGAGCTAGTGTCTATTAGCAGTAATTTTATTAGACATTGCTCTTAATCAATAATAGTGCAAAATAGTCTTTGCTGTCCTCTAGCAAGTCAAATATTATAGAGGGTTTTCCTCCACATGTTTTCAATATTTTGTATAAATTTGGAACATTTCAATTTAGAGTAGTATAAATTGTTTATTATGTCTGATGCATATGTGTCAATTATAGTATCCTATATACTTCAAATATTTAATGACCAATTCTCTATACTCTATTTTAAAATTTGTTTCTTTATAATCTCTAGTCTGAATCAAGTTTATGAATAGAATAATAAGGGATTTGAACACACATGTATAGTCTTAAACTAATTAGGTCTCTTTTGATTGGATTCTGGCACTATATATGGCACACAAGTGCAGACAGAATCCATCCCCTGATTAAATCAGCTTAGTCTGATGAAACGCGTAGGGTCACGTGTTGCAAATAGCGGTGTGAGTGAATCACGATGCCGGAGAAGGAGGCTGCGATCTGCCCTTGAGTATTGTGAACTCTAAGATCAGGTACTCTCTTTTACAACTGCAGGTTGCCGGAGGATTTCCTAAAGAGCGACAGAAGAGATTCTGGGGGATATCCCACAACAGACCAGGCAGAGCAGCATCCTGTAAAGCATGTTGGGGCATGAGTTTACTCATACAAAGCTTAAAATTCACAGTTTTAAATTGTTATTGTCCAAAAATATAACATTTTATCCACTGGTATTACACTAAGATCGGGCGCTTTTTCTTCTCTTTTTTTTCTGTTTCGGTTACGTAGAGGGAGGTTGTTGTACCCAGGAAGAAGGCTGCCAGCATCCAAAGGATCCGTCAAGTTTAACCCATTGGAGTCACAGTGTTACTGGATGTTCTATATGGTTTTTGGACTATACTTTTTTACTCTTTTTTTATAGTATATTTTATTAATACTGTTTTTTATATGGTTTATCAGCTTAGTAGCAAAATGTTTTATATATCAATTATCAATATTTGTTGCTAGCCATCATTAGCATTCATGATTTAACAGTTAATATATTGCAATTTATTATTACATTGATATTGGTATTATATATATATATATATATATAAAATTGATGTTTATCTAGATATATTGCAATACACTCTGAGGCGCTTAACAACTCTTAACAACTTGTTTCTGGCTTCTCTGAGATATATATATATATATATATCCATGGCTGTTCTGGCTATTCCTCTGCCTTCCCTAACACAGGGTTTCCCAAACTTTTTTTTCCGTGACCCGGTTATTTTTGAACTTCTCCTTTGTGACCCACTAAAATTTTTATCGCCTATACTGGCCTATAGGGCCTGCACAGACACACACACAGCCACTGATATACACACACATACACACACACACACACAGCCACTGATACACACACACACAGCCACTGATACACACACACACAGCCACTGACAGACACGCAGCCACTGACACACACACTGATACATACACACAGCCTCTGATACACACACACGCAGCCACTGACACACACACGCAGCCACTGACACACACACGCAGCCACTGACACACACACACGCAGCCACTGACACACACACACGCAGCCACTGACACACACACGCAGCCACTGACATACACACGCAGCCACTGACACACACGCAGCCCCACAGATACACACGCAGCCACACAGATACACACACACACACTCGCTCTCCCCTATACCCACACACACTCGCTCTCCCCTATACCCACACAGACACAAACAGTGAATTACAGGCAACGACGGATGTGAGTGACTGTAGAGGGGGCCAGGGGCACTTGGGTGGGAGGGAGGGGGCCAGGGGCACTTGGGTGGGAGGGAGGGGGCCAGGGGCACTTGGGTGGGAGAGAGGGAGGGGGCCAGGGGCACTTGGGTGGGAGGGAGGGGGCCAGGGGAACTTGGGTGGGAGGGAGGGGGCCAGGGGCACTTGGGTGGGTGGGAGGGGGACCAGGGGCACTTGGGTGGGTGGGAGGGGGACCAGGGGCACTTGGGTGGGTGGGTGGGGGACCAGGGGCACTTGGGTGGGTGGGTGGGGGACCAGGGGCACTTGGGTGGGTGGGTGGGGGACCAGGGGCACTTGGGTGGGTGGGTGGGGGACCAGGGGCACTTGGGTGGGTGGGTGGGGGACCAGGGGAACTTGGGTGGGTGGGTGGGGGACCAGGGGCACTTTTGGGGGACCAGGGGCACTTGGGTGGGTGGGTGGGGGACCAGGGGCACTTGGGTGGGTGGGAGGGGGACCAGGGGCACTTGGGTGGGTGGGAGGGGGACCAGGGGCACTTGGGTGGGTGGGAGGGGGACCAGGGGCACTTGGGTGGGTGGGAGGGGGACCAGGGGCACTTGGGTGGGTGGGAGGGGGACCAGGGGCACTTGGGTGTGTGGGAGGGGGACCAGGGGCACTTGGGTGGGTGAGAGGGGGACCAGGGGCACTTGGGTGGGTGGGCGGGGGACCAGGGGCACTTGGGTGGGTGGGAGGGGGACCAGGGGCACTTGGGTGGGTGGGAGGGGGACCAGGGGCACTTGGGTGGGTGGGAGGGGGACCAGGGGCACTTGGATGGGTGGGAGGGGGACCAGGGGCACTTGGGTGGGTGGGAGGGGGACCAGGGGCACTTGGGTGGGTGGGAGGGGGACCAGGGGCACTTGGGTGGGTGGGAGGGGGACCAGGGGCACTTGGGTGGGTGGGAGGGGGACCAGGGGCACTTGGGTGGGAGGCAGTGACTGGGTGGGGTGACTTACCTTGCCGCCGGACGCTTTCCCCTGCTGCCCCCGATATCCCCTGCTGCCCGGGACGGGAGGTGGGCTTGGGGGGACGGGAGGTGGGCTTGGGGGGATGGGAGGTGGGCTCGGGAGGGGGTGCCACGGGAGGTGAGCTCGGGAAGCTGGCTGCGGGGGGAAGCTAGCTGCGGGGGGAAGCACGCCGCAGTAGGAGCTGGTACTTCCTCCTCCGTCCCACGTTGGGAGCGGGGGGGAGGAAGGGAGCAGGCCCTGCTTGCCCTGCGCAAGCGCGCGGGACCGCAGGGGGAAATCGCCGGCATTTTTTTCAAATTGAGCAGGGGGGACGGGAGACACCGCGCGGCCAGCCTCGCTGCGACCCGGCAATTTTGGTGCCGTGGCCCGGTGCCGGGTCGCGACCCACCGTTTGGGAAACGCTGCCCTAACACATAAGTCCTGGTAGTTGCAGGCAGTATTAGACCCATCTTGGGTTTACCTTTCCCATTGCAGCTTCCTTGAGTGGCAGGAGTGGAGGTGTAATTAGATAGGGAAAAGGGGAAGAAAGATGGTCATGCTCAGCTAACACATTTTTAATTTTTAAATTTGCTGTAGTGGTGCTATCTGGGATAAAGGGTATGTCTAAAGGAGAGAAAAAAGATCCCATATGATGCACTCTCCTCCACTAGTGATACAATAAAATAACATCATTGTAGTATTTAAATAGAAAACACAAAATGAGTAAAACCTTGCCGTGCTAAGATACCAAGTGCACATAGACTGCTATATCTAGTTAAATTTAGACTTGACTGAAAACATCTCTTCCTTGTATGTGAATATATATAAAAGCCCACTCCTTGTAAAAGGATCTTGATCTGTATATACACTATGCAATATATGCTGTTAATCACTCCGTGTAGAGAGCACGCTGATGATGTAGGTTACTGAGTGCATGTAATCATACCATCCACAGGCTGTTCAACAACGATTGATGATGTATTCGGTGCATAGTTAGAATACTGCACTCTGAATACTTAACCTCTTACAGATAGAATGAGTAGGTGCTATCTACAGCTAGTGGGTTACTGAATTCGGCCCACAACTTAATTAGCTATCTGCAGGTGTTTGAGGTATATACATTTTACAAGGTATCTGAATACAAATGAACTAAGTGGTAATAGTCCTTTCCAGAAAAGTTACTCTCAGATGTACCTGCTTCATTATAGATCAGTGCTACAGACTGCTCATTTTACTTATAAGCAGTACTAGGATATTCATACGGGTACAAAAGAAGCCTGACCCAAGGTTTTATAAGTAGTGTCATAGACTTCGTCTTGTTAGAAGTAAGTTAGAGTTTCTTTTTCATCACTGTAATCAGAGTATGAGTTCCTACTATCAATGGCAATGAACTGAGTTCATAGTGTCTATAAGTTATGTAACGTGTTTTTATATTTCAGGTCCCATGCTGCTGGATGGTTCTGCTAAATTGGTTCCAAGTTGGGACCATTGGATTCACCAAAGGGAGAGTATAGCCATGGCTGGTTCTGGCTATTCCTCTGCCCTCCCTAACACATAAGTCCTGGTAGTTGCAGGCAGTGTTAGGCCCATCTTGGGTTTACCCCTCCCCTTTCAAATTCCTCGAGTGTCAGGAGTGGAGGAGTGGAGGAGTGGCAGGGTATGTGTGTTGCGCAATCCAGGTGCAGACCTTGTGCCGTCCCCTTCTGCACTAAAACTACGGCCCCAGTGCCTGCACTGCATGCGCACCTGCAAGGCTGGCGGTGCGTGCAACCAAATTCCCCGGTCTGCAGAGAGCTTCAGGGGGAAAGACAGGGTGGGACGTGATGGGGGAGTGACGGGGGTACATCCGTGAAGTCACCCGGAAGGTTTGCCCTCATTGGCTGAACCGCCGGGGCCGTGGCCTAATGCTTCATCGCTTGTTCCCCTCACAATTTTCTTGCAGGCTGGAAAAACTCACCGCGCAGCACGGCAGTCCCCCCTCGCAGAGGGGCTGCTCTTCTCCCTGCAACGTCCACCACAGCGGGCACTGCAGTAGGCAGTGGGGACCTGGCCAAAGGAAGAGGCATGCCTACATTTTGAGAGTTGTAGTCTGCCAACAGAGAGAGCACAAGTGAGGGAAGTGTGCTGTCTCACCCTGCGGGGTGGGATTATAAGAACAGTCTCAGTAGGGGACTGTGATAAGGTCTAAAGACAAATCTAACACGGAGGCTATCCAGAAGCATGGGATCCAGAGTATTCGCTGTATGTACTGTCTGCAGTGGATGCCAATAAAGACTCCTGTTCAATATACACTGGCCTGAGGGTGCAGTTACTCAGGGAGAGGATAAAAATGTTCTATCATGGGGACTGCATCCATCCAGCACTCCCGGAACCTGTGGTAGATAGAGTCGCAGCACAAAGAGAAAGAACCATGAAGCCACAACTAAAGCCTGCCCTGTTTCCCCACAACATTGCGGAATCTCAGCTTCTCCTGGACATCAACAAGTACTTGCACCAACAGACTCCTGTAGCAAGGGCAGATCTCCCAGAAGGGGGGGAAGCAGCTCTACATAAATATATATATATACACACATACACACATACATACACACACTGTATATGTAAATCCACTTTTCCAATAGTCCGAGTGATCCATTATTCCAATAGTCCGCGTGAAAAGTTAGGGAAGACGACTCAAGTGCTAAAAAGATTGTGTGTTGTGTCTTTATATCAGTGACCCCAACAGCCATAATTTAAATGGTTTGTAGCTCTCTAAAAGAAATCACAACACATTAAAAGTCTTGTCGCTCGTGAAACTGGGGTCTCCGGAGAAATTGCTATCACAGATCAGCTCTGAGGAACCTCCAGATTCGGGTAAACTAGAAGAAAAATAAGGTTCTTTTTTTGGGGGGGGGGGGGGATTGCTGTTTTAACGCAAGTGTTAACTTTAATGTTCATGTACCCTTAAATATGCAATGCTCTTTAGTGAATCTGGCACTTAACCTTGTTTATTCGGTGAGATACTTTTTGGTTTGAGAATTTTTTTTTATCTGGCCCATAACTCTACGGTAAATGAGACATTTCATGGCCACTTTCAACTCTGTCATCAGACTGACTTCTTTTATCTCCTCTCATGCTTTCCTCATTTGCACATCACTCAATAGCCAATAGTGATGGTAGTATATGTGTGTTTTTATGATAAAAGAAACCCCACAGAAAATCCATTATTAATCATAATTATGGGTGATATGTAGCAAGAGGTCATGCCATCATTGTAACCACTTGTATATGTTTGTTTGAAATATTACATTTTTTTTTTAAACAACGAGTTAGTACAGGGAAGCGCAAACTTTTTGTGCTGCGCCCCTCTGTCTCTCTCCCCCCAGCTCTCGCGCCCCCGCCTACCATCATCCGTGTCAGATGACGCTGCAACTGCCCGCGCCTCCCCAGCTAAATCTCCCGCCCCCCTGGGGGTCGCGCCACCCACTTTGCGCACCGCTGAGCTAGTAAACGGGCAGAATGGCTTGGCAATTAGTGACAAGAAGACAGTATGAGTTACACAATAAATTACAAAGAGTTAGACACAGAGTGAATCCCTGCTCTAATGAGTTACTGCTTGTCTGATATACTTAGCACAGTTGTCTTGGTACTCATAGAGTTGCACTTTAAAATAGTGCAATACTGCTATATTATATTCCTTGATATACAGGGCAATATGCATTATTGATTACATTTAAGAGATCTAGTCTATAATTAGAACCTATGGAGCATGTTCATTTTTAACAAATTATTTCCCTATGTCATAACAATGCAATGTTTTCAGTCACTGTATCTCTGCTACATCATTATTATTATTATTATTATTACTACTATTGATGATCCTTACAAAACTATCTGCGATAGTTAACATTTTCAAGTGCAACAAATCCCCACTTTACAAATTCATTTTTTTGTACCCAAGGCACAGAAAGATTAGATTGCTTGAACACAATGATAAAGAAACGGATCTGGGTTGAAACAGTTTTCACATATAGAATACTGCACTGTACTTAACAATTGCACACTTTTTCCGCTATCAATCTCATGAAGCATGACTGTTAATAAAACCATAATTACAATACACGCTTTTGTTTTTGTTTAGTTGAGGGAATTTTAACATCAACATTTGAGGCAGTGTATTTCATTAAGGAGTAAGGAGATTTTAAAAACGATACCTTAATGTCTCAGAGACATCAGAGAGGCATTTTTGATAACGGTTTTGGTTTGTGCAAAGCTTGTACTCCAGCCAAATGAACAATTCACGGCTGCTCATTACAATGAAGTAAGAAAGCCAAGATCATTATCACCAGTCTCTAGATCTTACACAAGCTGTGGCAGTCATTCATTTCCATGAGGTAAGAAGCATAATGTGTGAGATACTGTAAACCACAAGGCTTTTTTACATATCCTCTTTTTTGTTAAAGGCAGATGACTACATTTGCTCATTCAGACCCTTCAGCATCTGGCAAATGAAAACAGGTACACTTTAGTTTCTCTGCCTGAGCTGGATGAAGGTACTTCCAAGAGATTTCTTTGAAATTTACGCCGATTAACACAAAAACACATTCTGTTTATGTGTACATGCATTCATCTGCACACTCAATTGAAGGATTATTTTGCCCTGATAAAGGTTTTATGACATATGTATTTCATAAAGTGCTCTATCACAAAGCCCGAAGGTGATAAAAATAGACAAACATTTTGCGATTCAACCATGTTTGCAGGAGACAGCCCTGATCTCTCACATTGGCAGATATAGAAAAATAGCTACAGTTGGACTTTAATAGGTACAGGAGTCTAAAAACAGATACTATACCTGTTAGTTGACCACATTCCCATCACCACATCTGCCCTCTAATTACTCTCACTCTGTACCCTTTACTCAAACATATTTTCAAGTCCTTGTTCTGTTAAAGCACTTTTTCTCTGCGTTTGAACATGCAATAGTCATACCTATCCTTAAAAACAACACCTTTGATTTTACTTTTCCATTCTAACTAAAATAATGCCCTGTCTCTCATCTGCCGTTTGCATTTAAGCTACTTAAATGTCTTGTCCATTCATATTTACTACATTTCATCAACACTCATAACAATGCAGACTTCTGACTGCTCATTTCACTGAAAGTTCCCCCACTAAAGTAGCTAATGATCTACACACTGCCAAATCTGAAGGGCTCTATTTACTGCTAATTTTACTTGACCGTTCTGCTGCTTTTGACACTGTTGACCATCCTCTACTCCTGCAAATTCCTTACCCCCCTGGTTTCCGTAATAAAGCCTTCTCCTGGTTCTCCGCTTCTCTTTGTAACCGCTCCCTTAGTGTCTCCATTGCTAGCTGTTCCTCTTCTAATGTCGACCTGTCTGTTGATGTGCCTCAGTCCTGGGACCACTCCTTTTCTCTATATATAAAGTCACTTTGTGATCTCAATAGCTACTTTGGTTTCAAATATTATCGCTATGCAGACGCTGCACAACTGTATTTTTCAACCCCAAGCTTACTCCTGATATCCAGTTACAAGTCACTAATTTGTTCTCTCCTATTTGATACTGTATGGCCCCCCATTGCATAAAATGTTACATGCCTAAAACTGAGCTCATCATAATTCCACCTTAATCAGGCCCAATTGCTCAATTTTCTGTCACAGTCAATACCACTACCCTTAAGTCTCCCATTCACACTGCCTATATGTAATATTTGACTCCTCATCTTCTCCATTCACATTCATACTGTTGCTAGATCTTGATGATTTTTCCTCTGCAACATTGCCCAAATCTGCTCTTTACTCACATCACACCTTAAAACTCTTATGCATGCCCTCATCATTACCTCTCAACTTGACTTTTGCTATCTTGTCCTCTCTGGCTTTCCTGCTTCCCAACTCCACATTATACGATCTATCCAAAATGCTGCTGCCAGAGTTATCTGTCTTTCTACTAGGTTTGTCTCTGCCCTCTGCTCCTGACATTTCTTCAATGGCTCTCCATCTAACTTCAAAATGGAGATATATGCTGCACACCAATATAGAAAGAAAAATGATACAGTTACCGGTGCTCCTGATCCCAGGGAAAAGTCAGTAATCCAAATTCTGATACAATGAAAAGTGAATCAAGGCACTGAGGATTTGTTTCAAAAGCAAACATTTATTGAGCCATTAAATACAACATTTCTTCACTTGAGAAAGGCTGTTGTAGCGGTCAAAACGTCGTACTTAATAGCTCAATGAATGTATGCTGTTGAAACAAATCCGCAGTTCCTTGATTCGCTTTTCATTGTATCTCCATCTAACTTCACATTAACTATAAGATTCTTCTACCCCATCTTACATCTCAGCTCTAATCACTCGCTACACCAATTCACATCCCCTATACAAGGCTGTCTCCTCTCTACCCCAATTGTCTCCAAAGCACTCATGTCTCAGGCTCACTATCTATCCAACCAAGTATTTGCTAATCCACTTCAAATCATGTCTATAATTTCACCTCTCTAGTAAAGCCCTTGATTAATTTAGGCTTTAGGTTACTCCTCAGACTCCCGGTGCACTTACTTGCCCCTCAAATATGTTTTCTTCTGCACTTGCTCCTATTGTATTCTGTAAACCTCTGATTGCTCTATTTAGATTGTAACCTCTATAAAACAGGGACTCCCTAATCCCTTATGTTTAACTTCGTGTTTAATGCACTTGTGTGACTTGTATATTATCTCTCTGTTCTGTCTTTATTATAACTCTGTAAAGTGCTGCTTATATTGTTGGTGTTATAGAAACAAACATATACATTTTAAATAGTAATGGATTTAACTGGAAAAACATAATTCTTTGATTCCGTGTGGAATTGATAGAACTTGCAGCCTAATAAAAAATAGGCTGGGCTTAATCTAAATCAATTGAGAATTCTGTCACCCGTTGCCTCAGCAGGGACCTTGCAGTTATAGCTCATTGATGTCCCCACAAAGTACAAAAAGCAGACTATTATTATAATGGTGCACTTTCTAGGTACGCCCTCTAGTGGCCACGGCTGTAACTGCATACGCAATAAATTTTGTTCATTGCATAATTTATTGAGAACGCTGCCTGGAAGTTAAGTCCACCAAAACTTAACGAGGAAAGAGAACATATGATTAATACATTGATTTTGCATAGGCAAGGTCCGCCAAATGCCTCAACATGTAAATAATAGCATATCAACTATCTGATTCTGCTTTCTCAGATTTCTTCAATCGTTCTAGAAATTATTACCTCAGCAATTTCATTATTTTTTAATGCATTCCCAATTGATACATTTTCTGCCTAGCTTTACTGATGTTTTCCTTTTCTTGTCTAATCATATTTATATATGCAGGGTGCGCTATTAGGTACACACAAATTAGCACATATGTCACTTTACTACATTAGCTGTAAACATTTCAAGGGAATAACTGGCTCAGTGTTAGCTACTTGAGTAAATGTTTAACCCAAGTTACACAGAGACACAGCTTGTCTTCTGTTCTGTTACTATTACAGGAGAGATGCATCCGTCATAGAGCCAGATATAACCTAAGGAAACCTGAGTGAAGAACACCATGGATTTATTTGCCTGGCTAGTTTAGGATCTGGCTACTGTTATTGTTGCTTGGAGTTTTATCAGGTGTGTGTGTACACACACACACACACACACACACATTTAAATATCTGATCAACAGCGGTAGACTAAGTAGAAAGTTGCACTTTCCTTCCTTATATGTGTTTATTACTTGCAGTCCGCACACTACACTGCAATCTGATTCCTCTGCTATTGGCTGCAGGGACTGAAAAACAATGCAACTAAGCATAGCCATGTATAGTATTAAAAGAGTTAACAGAGTGAATCGCATGTTTATAACTCACCTGATACAATGGAGCAGACTATTCCAATTCATTAAGCAGTCTGGAGAGAATGAAACTCAGATGTCCCCTCCGGGTTTGGCACCGCAGCAGCAGCAGCAGCAGCAGATAGTGTTACAACGCATACACATGGGAAGCCGTGCGGTGTGTTCAATCCAAAAGGTTTCAGACGAGATCTTGCCAAAGTTGAGTAGATCCAGTTATTTGAGGGAAAGCTTGGGCACTATACAGCTGGTATAGCATCATAGTAATCCGGTTATATCAGACTCTGGTGTAGAGAAAGAGGAAACCCATCGCCTCCCCCTGTCACCTTCTCCCTCTCTCACACACACATTCTCTCCCTCTGCCTTTTGCTCTCTCGTTTAAGTGTGTGTAGTTGTTCAGAGGAAGCAGCAGCAGGAGGAGGATTATTAGTATTGGTGTGTGAGCCAATGTAGTGATACTGTTCTCTCTCACTGACTCCCTCTCCAGGACTCTGAGATGTTGTAGCTCTCTGTGTCCTTTTTTAATATTGAGGATATTTGGTTTTTTTTCATTTTCTTTCTTTTACTTTATTTCTTCCTTCCTTATATATTTTTTTCTCTCTCTGTTAACCTAGACGTTTCTACATACATGTATTAAGTCAATAGTCTATAGTAAAGCTTCCTGCTGCAAAACTTATGCATACACAGCAAAAAAAGAAATCATATTATTTTGTTTCTTTTGCAAATGGAAACCTTTGTTGTATTGTTTTCCCCCATTCGTTGTTGTTGTTATTATTATTATTATTATTATTATTATTATTATTATTATTATTATTATTATTATTATTATTATCATTATTAACTGTTACTCTAACTGTGTTGTACTGTGGATTATGCTAACTTCCCATGAATAAAAAAATAATGACGACCATAATTATACCCAAGTGTTGTAATAGCTTTTATTTATATCAATAATGTTGTTCTTTTTTTAATTGTTTCTTGAAATGTATTAAAACGTCTTAAAAATGTACTTTAGTCTAGGACCAATACAAGAACTGACCTGTGTTACTTATAATATATCCCAGTTCTATGTTCTCTTCTAATCATACAAAATGTGCTTTAATAACTGTTGTTGATTTGAAATTTGCTTAGTACAAATATACCTTGGAAACTAGTGGGCATAATTTCTATAAATAAAATTATGTTTTATATCAAGCGTTAACTTTAATACTCTGTTCTATTGCTAAATACTTTAATAACTACATAATAGCACCTTCTCTCCTTTCCTTGGCCTGTTTTCATCGCTTTCACTTTGCCTGAACCTTGTTTATTCTCCTATTCCTGCTTTGTACGCTGTCCTATATCATTTTTAAACATACTACATTTCTTCCTTGTATCATTCATTTACAGTATCATTTTTTTTAAGTTATTACTTCTGCATCAATATCTTAATTACATTTAATTTCTATCTACACATTTCTTCCCTTTTGGCTTTCTTCTCTTTTTTTTTACATCCATTACAATTTTACTTATATACTTTTTTCAACACTTTCTGAATACAAATGATGTCTTCCATTTAAATATGCTTAAAGACGATGTATCATTCGCTCACATCGTATGTGCATTTAGCTTATTCTACACTGTCATCCAGCCACACATCGGCACCTTCCTCATAAAATATTGTTTACTTTTCACACTTCCTTACTCTTCCTGTCTCGATTTTAATGCTCCATTCCCTCATTCATATGAGATATGACACCTTGTCATCTGTTCACACATTTCACAATATTGCAATGGAAGCAATGGAACATTTCCACCAAATCAAACAACTGAACAATATATGATATTTATATAAAAAAAATCTTTTAATTTCAAAGTCATTGTAGAACAAATAGTGATAGGTCATTAAATGGTCCCTGCTAGTCTTAAGTGTACTGCACTTCATAGCTCCTCCTTCTTTGTACTGTATGTGGCATTTAAAGTATTTTAAGCTTTGAGTAGTTCGTAGGAAACCTCTGAGAAATAATAAGACGTGGCACTTTTAGATTCTTCTGCTCAAGCTAAATGCAGTCTGCAGTATCTCAAAGGGTAAGTAATTTCCTAAACCTATTCTAATCACTGTATATTAACTCTGTTTTAGATTGTAAACATTATTTACTCATGCAATTAACATAATTTTCATAGGAAGTTAATTGTGTAAATTATAACCACAGTATACTAAGTTTTTATTTCAACATTCAAGGGCAAAAAGCTCATTGTCATGTTTTTCTCTCATATTAAAGTTTAGTGCACTGATCATTAACTAGAGTTTAGCATGCTTTTAAATGTGTATTGTATGTACAGTACCAATGGAAATGTTAGCATAAATTATTAAGTCGGACTATGTTTGCATTATCCATTATTCTTTAGAATGGTAATGTGTTTTCACTGTCCCACTGGACCTACTGACATACAGATTCAATTTTCTGCTGCACTTAAATCAATATTAATTTCTTTAGAGACTAGCATAACTGCAGCAAATACTATTTCCCTGCTACTAATTCGCTTAAGGTATCTCGCCTCCCTATGTTTTTATTTATACCATGATATCGGACACTGCAATATTTCTACCTGGAATGACTGTTGGAGGCATTGTATTTGGTCTGACATATTTAACCTTAAAACTCATGTTTTCACACATTCACAATTTGTACTGTAATTTAGAACATTTTAATTCAGATTAAATTTACAGACCTGTGATCCCTCCATACTTGCATGTTTTTACAAATTGGGTAAAATTCTGTAGCTTTGGAAAACCAAACAATTTTCAAAGCTTATACAGTAGCTTAAAGACAATAGCAAAATGAAACACAACCCACAAAGCTCCACTATGTGACTTAACATTACATTAGCCTAAATGAACATCACGTTAAGCCGCACTGCATATCATCAAAGGCTAATATAACGTTAAGTCATGTTATCTCCCTAAAAGAGCATTGCATTAACTATAAAATTTCTTAGTGATAATGAAATGTAAAAGAGGTGTTCCCTGAACAATGCATTTCCACAAAATTCCGTTACGGTTAAAGCAGGGACTTTATGTTGGGTCATACTTAAACTTGGTGTTACGCCCATCGATATCCTGAAAAAAAGAGTAAGGGAGGGTGAGAAGGTGCAGGAGGATGATCAGGAGAATGACTCTACTATTATAGTAGGGTACCAATTTACTTACATACCTCCCAAAACAATATCTCAATTGTGTTCACAGGTATCTACCCATGTGTTGTATAGAGGAGTGTTTTGGAAGGTATATGTCATTTTGGTACTGGTTCTTCTCCTCTTCCTTCTCTTTCTTCTCCCCCTCTTCCTCTACCATCAGAAAAGTAATTTTTAAGGGTCTGAATAAGGTCTGCCCCCTCTTCCTCTACCATCAGAAAAGTCATTTTTGCGGGTCTGGATGGGAGTAAGACATACTTAATATCACGTTATTAGAAGCACACATGATGTTAAACCTATGCTAAGGAGATACTGTATACAACTACCATTGTTTTGCAGATAATTAGCTTTGATAAATGTCTTGTTATGAGCCCTGACTTAGTAGAGCTTTGTGGATCTAGCCCAATATGTAATTAAAAAAGAAATATATATTGTAAGCATACATACATTACTATAACAAGTGCTGTCATGAAGACCAATGGTTATATTTACTAAGTGGTGTTTTTCCATAGGACACCTTCTGAAAAATCTTTATGAATTGAAGTTTTAGAATGGTACGATGAAACTTTGCCTCTGCATCGTGTGACAAAGAACCACAATAATATCTTAATGTAGTATTTCTAATAAAGGGTCAATTGTAAATTATTTTGCTGTGGTGAAAAGGATGAATTTTGGGGTACGGATCTACATGACCCGAAAAGGCCATCCATTTCCTGATTCGCCTTTCTTCTTTGCAAAGAATAGATATAATGTTATGAATGACACACTCATCAGGCTGTTTAATAATATTACTATTTTCTCTGCCTTCTCTGATTTCAGTTGAGCAACCCAGACTTCAGACAACTGTACAAGACACAAACGGGTATCATAAAAGAAGAAAACATGTTGGCTTAATTAAAACAATAGCTCATACAAGTTTATACAATTGGTATAAATATATACATTGATTATATACCTCTAACAGGGTAATAATCCCTTCAGTGAAAGATATGCTAATATATCATTAGAGGTAAAGTCTCTCCTGACTAGCAGATAAGAAAATGTCATATCTTGTCAAATTGGTTGAAATACGTCATATAATAAACCTTAACAGTTTCAAAACGTTACTTTTATTATTTGTTTAGTGAAAATTGTAAATCTTCAAAATACCTCTCACATGCTATTAATATATAGTTGAAGAAAAGCAGCAATAACAAAAAGCTTTATAAAGGAATACAATGTGTCTGTCTGTGATTACAATGTAGCATTATGTCTAATTAATCAACATGATTCTCTGCAGGCCCTTAACTGACTTTTTTAATATACTGTAGATATTATCCTCTGTACTCAGAGAATCCCAACTATTTTTCTCTACACAAAGAGCCCTAGAGCAGAGTATACTGTAGATGTTAAGAAAGTTGGGTTGTTTTGGGCTTGGTGTAGCAGTGCTGAGAAGAAGATAGAGTTTGAGTTGATTTGTCTCCTATCAGCAGATTTTAGTCAGTGCAATCTCCCTCTTACTAATTGTAGTCCGTTCAGTAGGCCATTTATGCTGAATCTGCTATTGTAAAAGTTTTATAGCATCTTTAATACAAATATTATGGATTTAGTCAATAACGTGCACACTCTGAGTTAGTAAACAGTCTTAGAGATATAATCAAAAAGGGGCTTTACTTAGCTTAAAGTATGTTCTCAGTTACAGCTTCACAGCTAAACAGCATACAATAGAAAAACACTCCAAACACATGGGGAAGCCCCAATCAGTCTAGTCTGATCCTGTGAGAGCGAGGGGAATTGTTTGCCTGGCACCTGAACGGTCCACGGAGAAGCTTCTGGCACCATCCCAGCCTGGGCTCTTATAGCATATTTTTTTAGGCTTCCTCCTATCAGTGCTGAGTGTTGTAGCAAAAAATGCATACTTAAACTGAAGAGCCACACTTCCTTTGTGTAAACAACTCTATATATGGTAGCAAACGTGACAGAGAGAGAGAGAGCTCTGCTCACCCAAAGCACTTGTTATGGCATACTTAAGATAATGAGTTGTACTTTCCCATATAGCATCATACAGGGTTGTTTTTGGCATCCGGCAGGCCCATCAACTACTTACCCCCTACAGACAGATCACTGACATCAGATTTTGAACGTAATGCAAGTCTTGTTTCTGAAATCATGATTAACTTTGGGCAAACAAACATCATGTCAATATCAAGGCTCATTATCACGATATATGGAGCCCTCTGAGGTATCATAGAAACCCACAAAAGACAGGAGTCTGAAATATATAAAAATGGATAGAGATTAATATAACACCAAAATAACAAGACAGGGAAAGCAAAATCGTATGAAAAATGTGCAGAGCTACACCTAAAAGCTATAGTAGCTAAATAATAAACAGGAGACAATAGTGCTAAGGGGAAAACAGGACAACCATGATAACCTGCAAGGAACTGGAGTGCTACATGCAAAGCAATAAATAACAAGTGACAAAAATAATAACCAGGGGAACAAAATAGTGCAAAGGGAGTAGAACACACAAAAAAAGAATGTACCTGAAAGTCAGTAGAACTAGGAGCCAGAGTTAAGAGTAACATGGAAAGACGCAGCGCTAGGGAAAAAGAATATCCTGACTCCTGACCTGAAAAGCAGAATGTTTGGCAAGAAAAGACAAGACAGAATGGGTGGGAAAAAAGAGAAACACAAGAGCGCACCAAGATGAGAGATATAAAGTGTATTACCAACAAGATAAAATAGCAACCACGTACATGAATAAAAACTTCAATGGTGGGGCATCACATGAGGTGTGCAGGGGCAGTATCAGTCCTCAGAAATCAGTCCCGCGCGCTGGGGCTGTCTCCGTAGTGCTGTCAGACCTCCACGAGTGTAAGCGTGGCTGAAAGCGTAGCGCGCATGCGCAGGAATAGAAGCCCTCTGCAGCTGTCCTTAGGATGTTTTTTTTGTTTCGTATACCAAAGTATACTTCATCAGGCAATATCTGGGGCACCTGTTTGGGGTCCTTTATAGGTCTATGCCGATTCGTCATGGTTAACCCCAATGACTGAACAGCCAATCAGGCTTATAACTGAGAGGGGTGGACTAAATTAAAGATACGCCCCTCTCATATACGTCCTCAATGTTATTTATAGGTTTGAGAGACATATAATGATAATTTAATGGCACTTGTAAGTTCGTGAGTATACTCAATCTTAATAGAAGAGATGTCACAAGCTAAAAATGAGTGGGACATATAAAGTGACAAAAACAGGTGACCCATATAGTCAAGTGTAATAAAATACATATATAATAATATGAACAACATGTATATCATTGTGCAATCGCATAAAACAAATAAAACACATTAAAAACATGTAAAACATAAAAAAGGGGAGATACATATATTACATAAAGAAAGGAAAATGTATGAAAAAGCTGTAAAAGGGGAAAGGAAAAGAATAAGGAGGAAACCTTGATAAAAAGGAAAAGGGGAAGAGCGGGATACAATTTAAAATTTAAAAACCCACAAAGAAACAGAACCTAATACTGAGCCACTGACTGACTAAAAACATGACATATATGTAATCACCTCAAAAAGGGAGTCAGTTCCACATAATCATTTAAACCCCCAGGATATTTTGTTTGGAGGGTGAAAATCCAGAACTGCTCCCTTTTTGCAATTTGCAGATCTTTATTCCCAGCTCGAACATTTGTAGTTATGTGTTCGATACCCATATATTTGACCCCTATTGTACTACACTGGTGAACATCTTTGAAATGGGAGAGCAAGTGTGTAAGTGGTTTACCAGAAGCCAATAGTTTGGGAATGTTAACAATATTTCTGAGATGTTCCATCACACGTATTTTAAGATGACGTTTGGTGCGACCTACATATTGTAATCCACATCCACATTGCAAGATGTATATGACATATGTTGTTAAACAATCAATGTAATTCTTGATTTCATATTTCAAATCTGTCATTTTAGATTTAAAATGATCTTGTGCCAGCATTCTAGGACAGATTTTACATCTATTGCATTTGTGGTTACCTTTCAAACCCAATAGATCTCTAAGGTCCTTCTTTCTGGTGGAAACGCTACCTTTAAGGAGACTCGGGGCCAGAATAGTTTTTAAATTATTGGATTTTGTAAATACAATCGGTGGTCTTTTGGGTAAGATCTTTACCAAAATGGGATCCATTTGTAAGATATACCAATATTTGTTAAGAATATGTTTGATCTTGCTATGTGAACTATTAAATTTAGTTACAAAATATGGTATTTTTCTCTCATTTTTATTTTTAAGGTCTGTTTCATTGAGTTCTAAAATAGGTGAAGTAGTGGTTGGTAAAATAGAGTTATTAATAACAGGATTTTCCAATGGCTGAATAGATAGATTCATATTTCCATTGGTGGCGACACTATGATGTTTGTTTCGCTTACTGTTCTGAGGTTGAATCAATTTATTCCTATTGATATTCAATGCCCTTTTATACGCTCTATCAATAATGATATTATCATAACCCTTTTGTAGAAAACGTTCAAAGAGTATCTGTGATTGTACCTTGAACGTTTTCACATCAGCACAATTGCGCCTAATGCGTAAAAACTGACGGTATGGGATATTATTAATGCATCTCCTTTCATGTCCACTTGCTGGATGTAGAAAGGAGTTTACATTTGTACTTTTAAAATGGGTTTTGGTGTATAACTCATTGTTGGTAATATATATTTCTAAATCCAAAAAGATAATATTAGTTGGACTTAATTCGCTAGTAAAGATAAGATTGAACTGATTATCATTCAACCTGGCAACGAAGCTATCAAATGAAATGTCACCGTCCCAGATTACAATCACATCATCGATGTATCTCCGCCACATAATCGACTGGGGCGGGGATACATCGGTACCCCATATATGTGACGATTCCCACCATCCCATGTATAAATTTGCGAAAGATTGTGCAAAACGTGTCCCCATAGCAGTGCCACACAGTTGTAAATAAAACTCGTGTTCAAAAAAAAAAAATGTTTTTCAAAATAAATTCTATTGAATTGTGAATAAACCTGCGTTAAAGAAGTGGTAAAGTGCCGTGTAGTGCTAAAAAGTGATCAATCGCATCTAAAGCCCCTTTGTGTGGAATAGAGGTATATAGAGTTTGAACATCTACGGTGGCTAAATGATAAGAAGATTTCCAAGTGAAATCTGTAAGGATAGTGAGAAGAGAAGTGGTGTCAAGTAAATGTGATGGTAACAGTGGTACTAGTGGTTGTAGAAAGGAATCTACATAGGAAGAAAGATTGGCAGTGAGTGAATTAATCCCTGAAATAATAGGTCGCCCCGGAGGATTAGTGAGTGATTTCTGAATCTTGGGCAAATGATACATAATAGGGATGGTGGGAGCCGCACAACGTAAATACTCAAACTCATGTTTGGTGAGGACGTTTGACTCGTAAGCGGATTCCAACAGCTCATTAAGACCCAGCTGGAATTCAACTGTGGGATCTTGGGACAATTTGCAATAGGACAATGGGTCTGACAGTAATCTCGTAGCTCTATGCAATAATCAGCTCTATCTTGAAGTATAATACCTCCACCCTTGTCTGCTTCACGTACAACTATATTTGAATTTAATTGTAATGTTTTTAGCGTATGTCTTTCCTGGGCAGTTAGGTTTGTATCCTGATTTATTCGTGTTGTTTGCGATTGTCCAATAGTCTGAAATTCCTTTTTAACCAGTTTATTAAAAATGTCAATATATTGTCCCCTAGAGTGGTAGGGATGGAAAATAGAATTAGGTTTGAACAATGAATGTTGTATAGACATGTCGTCCTTGGTATTAGTAAGGCCCTCATCCATCAATGACATCATGTCCACTAATTGAATTTGTTCATCAGTAGACAGTGTACTGACAATAGGATTGATAGTGTTAGGAATAGGTAAGTGACCCCCTTGATCTGAAATAAAATGTCTACTTAGAGTTAGCTTACGATTAAATTTCTGAAGATCTATATAAAGATCGAAATTGTTAACTCTACGTGTAGGGACGAATGAAAGTCCTTTGCCCAAGACATTCATCAGGGTATGGTCTATGTGGAAATTGGATAAATTAAAGATGCCCTTAGATTTTAATGTTGGGTCATCTGGATAGGTTTGGGAGGGGAGGGTTGTTTTCCTACCCCTTGTTCCACTTCCTCTATGTCCTCTCCTCAATCCTGTCTTTTCCTTGTAATTTTTTGGGGGGCTCCCAATAGAGGCGGATGATTGGAGTCCCAGGTGGATATTGATTTTCTCATTTTCTCCAACCTGTTTAAAAAATCCTCATTTTCCATTTCCTCTTTTTGGTCCTTTAATACTTCAAATTTATTATGAAGAGGAATAGTTGGTGTTCTATGTTCCTGTCCTCCACGGGTGTTGACATGTTTTTTTGGGGGCACTATTGTCTTTCCTATTATGTGGAGTTTGTTGTTTGTTATATCTCCTATTCTGTTTAGAATAGTGGGGATTCCATTGTTGATGTTTGTGGACATTAGTGCCCCATCCAGAATGATCTGTAGTATCATTCCTTTGATATTTAGACGGGAGTCTAGTGTGTTTCTCATGGGTGGGTCTAGCGTGAAAATTAGGATCCCTTGGTGTTCTTGGGATAGTAATATTAGTTTTGGGATTAGTGTGTTTAGTTTGTAAGGAACCCTTAGATTGAATTGGGCTATAGCACTAGATTTGTGGGTGTCATGTGTGACAGGGTCTCCATCTATCGTGGTTTCCTTTATTGTATCCCAACATCTCTGTATATTAAGAGCATAGTCCCTCTTATCTCTAAGGAATTTCTTATTTTTATTGATCAAAATTTGGTTTTCTGATCTCCTCAATTTGATATTCATGTCTTTAGTCAGTTGCGGTAGTTTGTCTAGACAGGTAATCTCCAAGATCTCATTTTTGACTTTAGTTATTTTACTGTCTACTTCGATTATTTATTTTTTCCTTTCCAGGATTAATAATCGAATTAGCTCTAATGAGCAATGATCTTGAATCCTCTCCCATTCTTTGACAAACTCCGGACTGTCTGTGACATATGTTGAGGGTTTGAGGACTCTAAGTCCCCTTGGTATACAACCCACCCTTATATATTCCTCCAATGTGGCCATTTCTAGCCAAGACTTGGTTTCTTTCTCCAATAGTTTATGTAATTCATTCATAAGAGAGGGCAAACACGGAGTTGCCACCTCTTCTATTGGTGTGTCTGAAAACATTTTACTAAAAAGCTCTGGTTTTTTAAACCTATTCTTGAGACAATCTAGAAATTGGCTGGTATTGGATTCAGCCATAATGCGTCCGTATAGGGAAGGTGAGAGGGGTGGAGAAGAAAGAGGAAGGGGAGAAGGGAGGGGAAGGAAAAAAGGAAAAAGAAGAAGGAAGAATAGGGGGGGAAGGGAAGAAAAAGGTGGACGAAACATTGAACAATACAACAATCAATACTATGACAAAATATACACAAGTAAATTAATATACCCAATATAACAAAAATGTGTTGAAGGGACAATAAACCATAAGAGTCTAATAGTTGCTGCGTAAACTGGATGGGAAAAAGGGGGATACTGGGTGACTCAGCGAGTGGGTCACACAGATTACCAATAAGAAACAGTTCAGTCCGCACTCTGGCTCTTTAAGGGTGTGGAATGTTGATTCCTCTCTGTTCTTTTGCTGCTCCTGCGATTTGAGGTGTCTTCCCCCACCTCCAAAGTAGATCCCAATGGAGAACTCCGACGGCGATACCAAATGACCAAGAAAAAAGAGAAACACAAGAGCGCACCAAGATGAGAGATATAAAGTGTATTACCAACAAGATAAATTAGCAACCACTTACATGAATAAAAACTTTAATATTCCCCAATCTCGACGATAACTTCAATGGTGGGGCATCACATGAGGTGTGCAGGGGCAGTATCAGTCCTCAGAAATCAGTCCCACGCGCTGGGGCTGTCTCCGTAGTGCTGTCAGACCTCCACGAGTGTAAGCGTGGCTGAAAGCATAGCGCGCATGCGCAGGAATAGAAGCCCTCTGCAGCTGTCCTTAGGACATGTGATGCCCCACCATTGAAGTTATCGTCGAGATCGGGGAATATTAAAGTTTTTATTCATGTAAGTGGTTGCTATTTTATCTTGTTGGTAATAAACTTTATATCTCTCGTCTTGGTGCGCTCTTGTGTTTCTCTTTTTTCTTGGTCATTTGGTATCGCCGTCGGAGTTCTCCGTTGGGATCCACTTTGGAGGTGGGGGAAGACACCTCGAATCGCAGGAGCAGCAAAAGAACAGAGAGGAATCAACATTCCACACCCTTAAAGAGCCAGAGCACGGACTGAACTGTTTCTTATAGAATCGGTGGGATTTGATAGCCAACCTAGGATAGCAGCAGGCCTCATTGACTATTCTAGTTCTAACTGGCAGAGTCAGAACCTAACTTCTCTGTATGCCCCTACAGGTCATTAAGACTACTGTGGAGGGAATCATGGCAGTACTCCCTCTCTTAGGCCTTTCTCTACCAGCAGGGTTTTTTTCCCCAAAACCTGCCCAATGACCAAACAAAATGATTACCACCCTATATGTGGAATCAGGATGTTCTGAAACTCATACTCTAAAGATACCTTAGAGTCTAAGACATTAGGCTCAGGGGTATCCTTAGTTATCTGCTTGACCCAACTTTTTTTTACTTCTGATAGCTTTGTCATCAGTTGCTCTTTCATGAGCCTTCTTAAAATACTCCAGTGCCTGTTCATAATCTTTTAATCTTAGCCAGTCTTGAGCCCATCTGTAAGTACTTTTGTGCTAGATGGATCAATGTCAAGTGCCTCATGACAGCTTTCAATCACTGCTTGCCAGTCAGACATCTTAAGTTCACAGGCAGCATTGTTCAAGTTACAGTTCACAGCAATAGAATTTAACTTCGATATATTGTCATCTCCAGTGAAAGCATTACAGCTTTCTACATTTCTTTACTGTATTTCTTTATTGCTATCTCCCAGTTCAGAAATTTGAAGAAGTAATTTTCTATGTTAACGTCTTCAGCTATAGCAATGATTTTACCAACAACATTTATGTCTAACTCAGAGTCCACGGGGAGTGTCACCAGAATCATCCAAGAGGGACGTTACTCAGTTCTTCAATTCCCCACACTCTGCTGTCACACATGGATTTATAGGCGTATCTTCCTTCACTTCAATGTTTTCATCTTCGTTGTCCCAACTGAAACTGTGCAGATAAAAAGGTCTTGGATCACTAGCGGAAAAATCACTATCTTCATCCTTTTTGTCTTTTGATAAATCAAAAAGTCCTGAAGTTCCAAGCTTCCCAAGGTATTTCCCATCCATATCGCTCGCTGTGGATTCTTGCCTTTCAATGTGACTCATGCACGTTTTCTTCTTCTGTGCATAAATTCTGCTGCAAGGCATATCAACTCCAGGTTCTACATCAAAAGAGCAAGGAGGGGGCAAGGATTTAGCTATCATTTAAATGAAAATGTCTTTAAAACCTTCATTTATTTCTGATAATGAGTCATCGACTGCACTTGTATGGTGGATCTCAGAAACTCCAGTGAAAAGATAGACAGCGTGACTCATCAATTGTTTCTCGGGTGCTTTTGCTAAATACTGATCTCTGCAAAATGTGGATGACAACTTCATGGAACATGCCTCCTAGTCAATAGGTGGATTGTATTCTGTCAATCAAGGCATTCCTAGGATAACGAGGTAATGTGGTGCATCAATGAGATCAAACTGTAGGACTTCTGAATGTCCATTACTGAAGGTAATTTTCAATGGAGGAGTATGCCACTTCAGAGGACCGGAAGTAAGGATTGACTCATCAACTGCTCTGACCATTTTTTCTTGCTTCTTGTGACGTCTTGGTATCCCCAACCCTTTAGTGAAGGATAAGTAAAAAAAAATCTCAGTCGCTCCAGAATCAATGTGAGCGTAAACATCAATGGGGTCATGGTCTTTATATTGTATAATGGCTGGAGGCTTCAAGTGTGCCACAGCACAAGTATGTTAGCAGAACAAAGTGGAGTTTTTTGTTTCTTAGTGCTTTGGACAGGATGATTGGGATTTTATAGCCAACCGAGGATACCAGCTTGCCTCATTGACTATTCTAGCTCTAACCTGCAGTCAAAACTGAACTCTTCTGTGTGCCCACAGGTTAATAAACACACATATACACAACAAGCTCTGAGAAACCCCAAACATTACTACATAATATATATGTACAGCTCAAGCCCGTTATTGCGTAATCGGCTACAACGCGGATCCGCATACAACGCGGTGTGAGTTTGGTGCCCGTTTTTTAAAAGCTAATTAAAAAAAAAGCTTTATTGCTAACAGACGGACACACCCACACACACAATACTCCCCTGCACATCACATCCCATCCCCCCTGCCCATCACATTCTCCCTGCCTGCACATCACATCCCCCCTGTCTGCCCATCACCCCCCTGCCTGCACATCTCATCCCCCTGCCTGCACATCACACCCCAGCCTGCCCATCACCCCTTCCTGCACATGACATCCCCCTGCCTGCACATCTCCCCAGCCTGCACATCACATCACCCCCTGCCTGCACATCACACCCCAGCCTGCGCATCACCCCTTCCTGCACATCACCCCCCTGCACATCACCCCCATGCACATCACCCCCCTGCACATCACATACCCCCTGCCTGCACATCAGTTCCCCCTGCCTGCACATCAGTTCCCCCTGCCTGCACATCACCCCCTGCCTGAACATCTCCCTAGCCTGCACATCACCCCTCTGCACATCACATCACCCCCTGCCTGCACATCACCCCAGCCTGCGCATCACCCCTTCCTGCACATCACATCCCCCATTCCTACACATCCGATCCCCCTGCCTGCACATCACCCCCAGTGCCTGTACATCAACCCCCCTGCACATCACATCCCCCCTTCATGCACATCACATCCCCCTGCCTGCACATCACCCCCATGCCCATCACACCCCCCCCTGCCTGCACATCACCCCACCAGACTGCGCATCACCCCTTCCTACACATGACATCCCCTGCCATCACATCACCACCCTGCCTGCACATCCCCCCAACCTGCACATAACCCCCCTGCACATGACATCCCCCTGTCTGTACATCCCCCACCAGCCTGCACATCACCCCCCTGCACATCACATCCCCCCTTCCTGCACATCACATCCCCCTGCCTGAACATCATCCCCCAGCCTGAATATCACCCCCCTGCACATCACATCCCCCCTTCCTTCACATCACATCCCCCTGCCTGCACCTCACCCCCACTGTGCATCACATACCCCCCTGCCTGCACATCACCCCCCTGCATGCACATCATCCCCCTGCGAATAACATACCCCCCTGCCTGCACATCACCCCCCAGCCTGCACATCACCCCCCCAGCCTACACATCCCCCCCAGCCTACACTTCACCCCCCTGCACATAACATCCCCCCTTCCTGCACATTACATCCCCCTGCCTGCACGTCACCCCCCCCCAGCCTTCACATCACCCTGTAAGGAATTGGGGAACACATCCTTTGTGACGTGTTCCCTCCTTACCTGTCATCGCGCAGACCTCTACTCTGGCACCAGTGCATGTGCACATCCCCGCACTGCTTACAGAGCACGATCGCATGTGCAGCTCTTCTGGAGTGCCACAGAGCTTAGCTCTGCCCCCTTGCACACATGACATCGTGCACCGCTCCGCAGCTGAGTGGCAAGTACGTCCAGCCCACTTGTCTCCTACAGCCAATCCTTGCCTCCGCGGAGGCCGCGCCTCTGCTACGCCTCCCTTGTTACTGGTTCTTGTGTGCGATAGAGATCCTGCAATTCCCTTCCTGCTTTTCTCAGCATAACCAGTTGTAGGCTTGTGCTCCTGAGGTTTTTGTGCCTTGCTCTTGTCTTGTCTCTTTCACAGTTTGGATTACTCGTGTACCGACCCAGCTTTACTTTGGAAACCCCTCTGGATTTTGACCACAGTTTACCCTCGATGCTGCTGACCTCTCCAACCCAGACCACGGCTATACGGACTTCTACGATTCTGAACTCTCCAACCCCAGTCCACGTCTATACAGACTTTGACCATTCTGACTCTCCATCCCAGGACCTTGGCAAGTATCAGGACTAACCCACTTTCTCCAACCCAGACCCAGCAACATTGACAATCAGCCTGCCAGGCACGCTTCCGCTGCTGTGGGTGCATGGTTACATACTTCCCCACCTCAGTACCGGGGTCCTGTCTTGCTCGTGGGCAGTGCAAGCATTACAGTATTCTCAGTGAGGTAGAATGTGATGCTCCAAAATTAGAAAGAGCTCCATCTATAGCATATATTGAGCATAATAATCCAGATGACAATGGAGTGTCCAGGAGAAATGAATGAACTCACAATAGGGAGGGATATGTGTCTAGTGGTGTCCACTTGACAACCACAGATGTGACACATTAATATACACCCAACCAAATAAAAGTGAATCAAATAATAAAGTTGCACAGGAATACATACATATGACAGGGCACTGCGGCCCTTTACCTGTGTACTTCTGGGAACACTCCAGACATCAGTACATCCAGTAGTAGATTCCAATGGGTAATAGCAGATGATGAATAGCACAGCCAGGAACATCCAACTTCTAACTTGAAAGAAGAAGAAGGAAAAAAGTGAGCAACTCCAAAATAGCAATGAGGTCAGGTTTATTGCAGGCTAAAAAGACAATAACGACCACACGAACGCACCTACGCATTTCGTGCAACAGCACTTTATCAAGGTGACAAGATACTACATATGCTGCCTCTTTATCAAGGTATGTATATCTTGTCACCTTGATAAAGTGCTGTTGCACGAAACGCGTAGGTGCGTTCGTGTGGTCCTGTTATTGTCTTTTTAGCCTGCAATAAACCTGACCTCATTACTATTTTGGAGTTGCTCGCTTTTTTCCTTCTTCTTCATTCAAGTTAGAAGTTGGATGTTCCTTGCTGTGCTATTCATCATCTGCTATTACCCATTACAGTATGCTCAGCCCAACCAACATGGACCCCCCTGAGGTGGGCCAAGCCCTGTCTTCTATCTCTGAGCATTTCCAATATCTGGACAATCAGATTGTTTCCCTGACTCAAAATCTGGCAACGGTTTCTCTCAACCAATCTCAATCCATACTTATTAGGCCAGCTACCCTGTCCGTTTCTTCCCCTGAAGCCTCTTTCTCTCTCGAGCCACGTCTCCCCACTCCCAATCGATATGCGGGAGATCCCCATGGTTGCCGACAAATGTGACATACAGTTCGAGTTAACCCCTTCTTGCTTCTCTTCTGATAGATCTAAGGTGGCGTATATTATCGCTTTATTAACCGGAGACGCATTGGCATGGGCATCCCCCATCTGTGAGCAGAGACCGGAGCTTATCCAAGACTTCCCATGCTTCAAGAAAGAATTTAAGTAAGTCATTGACACACCTGGCCATAAGATTACTGCTGCTTCTTTCTTTGCTTCACATTTCACAGGGTCACAGATCGGTTGCAAGATACGCTCTGGAATTTCGGTCCATCGTGGCAGAGACGGCCTGGAATGATGAGGCGTTATCTGCCGCTTTCTGCAATGTCTCTCTGAGACATTAAAGAATGAATTAGCGGCTCAAGAAAGACCCACGATGCTTGAGGATCTTATTGCTATGTGTATTCGGGTGGACCAACGCCTTCAGGAAAGGAGGCTTGAGTGCCATCACTCACGTTCTCTCACACCAACTGCTATGGTCAACAGTCTGTCTCCTCCTACTTTCCCAGCTCTTGAGGCTCCAGAACCAATGCAGTTAGGAAGTCACCAGCTCTCCCATTCAGAGAAACAACGTTGGAGAACTGGAGAATAATGTCTTTACAGCGGACTGCCTGTCATCTGTGGCTTCACTGTCCCACGAAGCCGGGAAAGTCCAACACCCAATGAGGTATAAGGGGTCTCTTTGGGTACCATTTCTTCTTCCCCTCCCTTTAAGAGAGGTCTACCTACCAGTGTCATGCTTTCAATCTTCCTTGAGGGTCCTGGCTTCCTAGTTCCTGCCTCTGCCTTCATCGATTCCGGGTCTGGGGGAAACTTTGTTGATCATGATTTCGCCACCAAACATAAGATTCTTCTGATCAAGAAATCCATACCGGTTGGTCTAGAGGCTATCAACGGATGTCCTCTCCTGCCAACCTTCATTGCATTAGAGACTCTTACTCTTACTCTCTCTACGATTGACGGTCACAAGGAAAAGATCTCACTGGATGTTATCCATTCACCCTCTGTACAGGTAATTCTGGGCCTTCCTTGGCTCCAACAACACAACCCACTTATATACTGGACAGACAAGAGACCTAAACAATGGGGTGTTACCTCTGAAGTTGCTCCTGTATCCCCGGTACAACTTATCGCTGGCGTAGAGACCAAAACTCCTGCCAAACCTCTGCTTCCTGAAGTATATGCAGATTTCATTGATGTTTTTGATAAGGTTCATTCTGAGATTCTTCCCCCTCACCGTCCTTATGATTGTCCCATCGATCTTCTGCCCGGTGCCATCCTTCCTAAGCGTAGATCTTATCCTTTTTCCCTTCCTGAGACTAAGGCGATATATACAGGAGAATTTAAAGAGAGGGTTCATTAGAGCTTCATCCTTCCCAGCTGGGGCTGGATTCATTTTTGTTAAGAAGAAAGATGGTTCACTCTGTCCATGCATAGACTATAGGGGTCTTAACAAAATAACCCCGAAGAATCATTATCCCTTATCTCTCATTTTAGAATTGTTTGATCGTCTACAAGGTTTTTCTATTTTTTCTAAACTTGATCTTTGTGGGGCCTACAATCTCATACGCATACGACAAGGGGATGAATGGAAAAAAGCCTTCAATACGAGAGACGGCCATTACGAATATTTGGTCATGCCTTTCGGGCTATATAATGCTCCAGCTGTCTTTCAAGAATTTGTGAATGATATTTTTCGAGATGTCCTCCAATTTTTTGTAATTGTCTACCTCGATGATATTCTTATTTTTTCTAAATCTATATCCGAAAATATTCAGCACACCAAATTAGTCCTCTCCCGTCTACTTGAGAATCATCTCTATGCAATGATGGAGAAATGTATTTTTCACCAAACATCCACTTCTTTCTTGGGATACATTATCTCTGGTAAAGGTTTCTCCATGGATCCTGATAAACTCAAGGCAGTTGTAGATTGGCCCCAACCCACTTCTCTCAAGGCGATTCAGCGGTTTCTTGGCTTCGCCAGTTATTATCGTAAATTTATCCGCAATTTTTCCACCACAGTGGCTCCCATCAATGCCCGGACGAAAAAATATGTGGACACGTCTTCCTGGTCTCCTGAAGCATGCCAGGATTTTGAAACTCTTAAGAAAGCGTTCATCTCTGCTCCCTTCCTACGTCATCCGGACCCTAAACTTCCTTTCACTTTGGAAGTAGACGTCTCGGATATTGGAGCAGGAGCCGTACTTTCACAGAGACAGTCGCCCAAGGATAAACTACATCCCTGCGGGGTTTTCTCAAAAAATTATCCTCCGTAGAACAAAACTACGATGCTGGCAAAAGGGAACTTTTAGACATCAAAATTGCTCTGCAAGAATGGAGACCCTTCCTGGAGCGTAGTAAAAATCCGATTTCAATCCTCACTGACCACAAAAACCTATTATATATTGAGGGTACCCATCGCCTTGGCTCCCATCAGGCTTGCTGGGCATTGTTCTTTTCCAGATACAACTGTAAAATTTCCTACATTCCTGATACTAAGAATCTTAAAGCTGATGCCTTATCCCGTCAATTCGTCAGTGAATACAGATCCGAAGACATTCCTGAGACCATTCTACCAGCTAAATATGTAATCTCGGCTAACTCTTTTGATTTACTTGACAAGATTTTGGAGACTCAGACGCTCATCTCTGAGGGTACACAGGCGGCACACTTTATTTGAGTACGGCTCATTCCGCAAGCCGGGATATGTCCCGGCTTGCGAGCCGCACTCCCTCAGCGTGCCGCGCATCACTGATGCGCGGTCACGTGTCATCGGGTGCCTGTGCCGCCTGTACGCGTGCCCAGGGCTCCCCGAGGGAGCCCTGGTGTCGCGCGGATGTGAGGACGGCGGCGGGACGTTCCGGGGGACCCGTCGGACCCGGTGAGGAGAGGGGGAAGCCCCGATCGGCGGGCCTCTCCTCCGAGGCTTCGGCGCGCGCCCGGCACCCTCCGGCGCGCGCCAGGTTACTGCTGCGGCCGAGAATGGGCAAATGCTCGAATAAACTCGGCCGCAGCAGTATGGAAGTGCTGGAGGGTTGTTTGTATGCTGCTCCTCAATTTCAGCAGAAGATCCTTGAGTGGGGTTATTCTTCTAAATCTGCCGGTCACCCAGGTACAAAGAGAACTGCCGATCTGATCAGACACACCTTTTGGTGGCCTAATATGTTTAAGGATGTCAAGGAGTTCATCAACTCATGTTCCATCTGTGCTCGAAATAAGTCCGCCTGCAATAAGCCATCTGGTCTGCTCCACCCTCTACCCATTCCGGACCGACCGTGGACCCATCTCTCAATGGACTTTATTGTTGAGCTTCCTGTTTCTTGTGGGATGTATACTATTCTCATTATTGTTGATAGGTTTTCCAAACAGGCCCATTTCATTCCTCTCAAGGTTCTTCCTAATTCTGCCACCTTAGTAGATATTTATATCAAATAAATATTTCGTATTCATGGAGTCCCACTCTCTATAGTGCCCGATCGGGAGTCATAGTTCATCTTGAAATTTTGGCGGGCCTTCGCTGAAAGGTTGGAGATCACTCTTCTTCTTTCTTCTGGGTATCATCCCAAACCAACGGACAAACCAAAATAACTAACCAGTCATTAGAGCAATACCTGCGATGCTTTATTTCTGACGCACAGGACAACTGGGTGTAATTTCTTCCATAAACCAAATTCGCCCATAACTCTCTCAGAAATGAGTCCACAAGAATCATCGTTTTTTTATAAATTACGGGTTCCATTCAGCACGCCTTCCTATCTCTTCCAATACTTCCGGATTTCCAGCTGCAGATTCCAGAGTGAACTCGCTCCAAAATTCTTGGATAAGGATTCAAAAGACTCTACAGGAAGCAGTATTCAGACAAAAGACACAGGCGGATCACCATCGCCGTGAGGCACCCAAGTTTAGGCCAGGAAACAAAGTGTGGCTTTCATCTAAAAACATAAGATTGAAGACACCTACACTGAAACTGGCCCCAAGATTCCTGGGCCCATTCACCATTCTCAAACAGGTCAATCCTGTGGCATACCGCTTACATCTACTCCTGATGAAACCTTCGTGGTGAAACGCGTAGAGTGGCAGCCTACTGTAGTCAGCAGAGGGATTCACTGGAGGACTCCAGCCTGCCCATCTCCCCACTTCCGGTAACGCCAAGTGTGAGAGACGAAAGGTGTGAGACGCAAGGACCCAGAGCAAGGCAAGGGGAAGACATGCGCAGAGCTGTCAGGTGATCGGCAGCGCCTTTTCCAGCCTCAGAGGGATCCATTCTCATCCTCACTAAGACGGGCGCCGTGTAACAGTCTACTTGCGGGAGTGGACACATAGTTGGCGGGGATATCCCAATTTGCTTGATTTCATTTGCAAAATGTGAGTGCAAATTTTTACATTGATTTTAATAGATAAAAGTCAGAACAGTCTGCACTATGTTCTGTGTTTCTTTTTCATCCTGCTAAGGTCCCACCATTTATTCAAGTGTGATTTGGATGTTAAAAAAGGAATCCAACAAAGATACCTTTACATACATGGGTCCTTTGAGAAATCTGTAAGTTGAAATCTCATTGGGCTATTTTGTTCTAAGACCCACCACTTGAACAGACATATTTGCACTATATGCTTGTGTTTGCTCTCTTCTATGTATACATGTGCTCCCCAGTATCCAGTTACCTGATACCGCTTACAACTGCCTCAATCTATGAGAATTCCGGCAGTCTTCCATGTCTCATTGTTAAAACCTGTTGTTCAAAGTTCTCAGTTTCCTGACGTCTCACCTAAACCTCCACCTGTCATCGTACAGGGTCAAGAAGAATTCGAAATTCAATCCATAATTGATTCCAGATACTCCAGAAGTGGTTTCCAATTCCTTGTACACTGGAAAGGCTTTGGACGGGAGGAATGCTCATGGATGCCTCTTTGTCAGATTCATGCTCTCGGCTTGTTAAGGCGGTTCCACGCCAGGTTCCCACACAAGTCTTATGAGAATCGTCTTAAGGCCGATCCTAAAGGGGGGTGTACTTTAAGGAATCGGGGAACACGTCCTTTGCGACGTGTTCCCTCCTTACCTGTCATTGCGCAGACCTCTACTCTGGCACCAGCGCGTGCATCTCATCACATCCCCCCTACCTGCACATCACCTCCCTGCCTGCACATCACCCCCTGCACATCACATCCCCCCTTCCTGCACATCACATCTCCCTGCCTAAACATCACCCCCTGCACATAACATCTCCCCTTCCTGCACATCAGATCCCCCTGCCTGCACATCACATCCCCCTGCCTGCACATCACACCCCCAGCCTACACATCACCCCCAGCCTGCACATTACCCCCCCTCCTGCACATCACCCCCTGCCTGCATATCCCATTCCATACCCCTATGCCCATCACATACCCCCTTCCTGCACATAACCACACACACACACCTCCCTCCCTACTTGTACCTCTGTTGGGGGGCAAGAGAGAAGGGAGCTGGTTCCTGGCCGGAGACTCACATACATAGCAGACATCCCGGCCCAGACTCTGTGAGATCCTCCCCCCACTCCCCCCACTCCCCCCCCACCTCTCGCAGACTCACAGCTTCTCTGCACAGGACACAGATCAGCTGTTGCTGCAGATGCCGGCTTCAGGGAGTGCTGGGCGAATTATGCCAGCTTTCCCCCTTCAATGTAAAGGGGGGTTAAGGCTGCACACCACAATATATAAACAAATACATACAGTTTACCGGTGCTGCTGGTTCAAGGAAGTACCTGCCAGGAATTTCCAAAGTACACTGAGGAAAAAAGAGAGAGATATAGCGCTACACGGATTTCAAGATAATGAATTTATTGTGCCACACGACGTTTCGACCAACAGGTCTTTTTCAAGTGACAAGGCATACTCAAATGAGGGTCTACCTAGTATATATACCCTCCAACATTAATCAAACAAGTGAAAAACAAGTGAAAACAGTTACATAATCACCCCAGCTGCTCCCAGTCCACTTCCCCTGATCAGTGCTATCTCCATGCATAGCCATAACAGTCCATGAGAGTTCATTTCCGGTTTCTGTGTCCATTTCCGGTCTGTGCGTTCCAGTGACGTCACGGGACTCTTCTGCGCATGCCCATGCGTTCCAGCATCGTCATCGTCGCCCCGTCGATCTACAGTGACGTCAGTCTTCTTGCCTGAGTAGTTTATCCTTCCCTCGTGCTGCTGTGGGGGCTGTGTGTTCGCTCTATGAGCTGTAAGCCTTCCATCCTTCTGCGTCTCGATGTGGGAGGTGCTCCTGCGTCCTGTTTCTTCACTGTGAGATCTCTGGAATCTTGTAGTCCTTAATGTGTCCTGAAAATTGGGCTTTATTTCTTTCTCTCTTTTCCTGCAATAAATGTCCTTTAGTATGTGATCAGGGGTAGCTGTATATAGTGTGCTCCAGTGTCAATTTAAAATGTGCAAAATAAACATTTATTAAAAGTTTATGGAATGCTTTATCAATCTATTTAGTCCTTACTCACTTAAAAGGCTTCTCACCAACAGCAGCCATGCCATATAAGAAACATATAAGAAACAGTTTTATCTCCTATCAAGAAAACAGTTGTAAGATATGTAGTCATTTAGCCCTTTAGGATAAACTGTGTCCAACGTGTATGTCCAGAATGTCTCTCGTTGTAATAAAAGTGTATCTACATCGAATCCTGTGGACTTTCTTTGTATTAGTTCTATCCCCATTACACGAAGGGATGAGACTGGGTGGTTGTGGTCTGTACAGTGGTCAATAAAAACCGTATTCTCCGATTTATTATTTATCCTGCTCTTATGCTCAATAAATCTGGTTTTTAGACTCCTTTTTGTTTTACCCACATATAAAAGCCCACAAGGACATTTAATGATATAGATGACTTGTGTGGTAGTGCAGGTGATACGCTTATTGATTTTAAATTTTGCACCACTTCTTGGATGACAAAATACATCGCCTGTCATTAAACTGTTGCATACCGAACAATTAAAACACTTGTAGCAGCCTGCTTTTGGGTTACTTAAAAAATGTGTACTCACATATTGCTCTTTTTTATCTGCTTTAATGAGAATATCCTTGATATTCTCTCCTCTTTTGTAGGCAAATCTCGGTGTTTCTTTACAAATGTTTCCTAATATCTGATCTGTTTGAAGAATTTTCTAATGTTTTTGCATGGTTTGTTTAATAAATTTACTTGCAGGGGTGTATTTGCTGACAAAGGTTATTTTATCCTCTTTAGCTATTGGCCTAGTCACCATTAGTGGTTCCTTTTCCAAAGATTTTTCCACTTTGGATGCTTTATGCCCCCTTTCAGTAAATCTGGTTTTTATATCTGCTATGGTTCTAGCTAGATGTGTAGGCCTGTCGACAATTTTTCCCGCTCTGATTTTTTGCGAATAAGGTAACATCCTTTTTAACGGGTCTGGATGAAAACTAGACCCATGCAATGTAGCATTTCTATCCGTAAGTTTACGGAAAAGGTCTGTGTGTACCTCATGTCCATCATATGTAATCATTACATCTAAATATGATATTTGAGATTTGCTCCAATTCTTAGTAAATCTAATTGGCGTAGGTATTTCTGCCAAGTATGTGAAGAACTCAATAAGTTCATTTTCTGTTCCCTCCCAGATAAAAAAGAGGTCGTCTATATAGCGACAATAGAAGAGTATTTTACCAAAGAATTGTGTGTCATAGATGTATTTTTCTTCAAAATGTGCCATGTATAAGTTAGCATAGGATGGTGCTACATTGCTCCCCATGGCGGTACCTGTGGTCTGCAAATAAAAATTGTTCTCAAACTTAAAATAATTTTTGTGCAAGATAAAGTGTAACAGTAGCATGATGTAATCAGTTGGTGGTCCTTTTTGGTGACTTAATTCTAATTTTTCCCTAACCACTTCTAAACCTTCTGAATGAGGGATGACCGTATAGAGACTAGTGACATCCATGGTCACTAGAAATACTTCTCTATCTTTAAAATCAATTGATCTTATTTTATTTAAAAAATCAAATGTGTCTTTTATATACGATCTACCCTCTCTTACTAATGGTTGTAAAAAAGTGTCTACAAACATTGACAATGGCTGGTTGATGGAGCTTGTGGCAGATATGATCGGTCTACCTGGGGGATTATGCAGACTTTTATGTATCTTTGGTAGTAGATACAGCACTGGTCGGCGTGGATGCTCCATTGTTAAGAATTCTACCTCCTTTTCTGTTAGCCATGTATTACCCAAACCCAATTGTAAGATTTGTTTTATTTCTTCTTGGTATGGGTTTGTGGGATCATGTGTTAATTTCACATAGCAGTTTGTGTCTGCTAATTGTCTGTTGGCTTCTGCCCTATACTGTTCATAATTTTGGAGAACGAGGGCCCCTCCCTTGTCTGCTCTTTTTAGGATGATCTTGGGGTTATCGGCTAAATGTTTTAAACACTGCTTTTGACTGATGTTAAGGTTGTATTGTATGCGATGTTTTTTCTTAAAATATGTGTTTATATCATGTTTTACCAAATTCATGTATGCTTGTACTGCTGAATTCTTAACAGGAGGTACAAACGTAGATTTTAATTTACATACCGTTTCTTCAGTCAAATTTTGTGTGGCTACTGATGGCTGCTGCCGTTGCATGGCCGGTCCCCTGTTGAGAAAAAAAGATTTAAGGTTTAGTTTTCTCTCCATCTTAAAAAGCTCCACCTCTAAATCAAATCTGTTTGCTATAGTGGTGGGTACAAATGAGGGTCCTCTAGACAAAACCTCCAATTCTGTGTTGGACAGTGAGTAATCAGAGAGATTGATAACAAGACTATGCGCACTACTTATTGCCGGGGTCTCAAGACGGGCGGTGTCCGCTGGTATTCGTCTCCCCCTCCTTGTCTTTTTTCTTTTGCCTTTTTCCCCGTTCCTCTCCCTCCTCCTAAAAAAGAAGCGGAGTTGGAGGGTCCTGGTGTCTGTCCCCGTGCCTCATCAGCAGATGAACTGGCCTCTTGGTCACTGGAGAAATTTTCTCCTCTTTTTGGATTTTTTCTTGCCTTTCCTTTATTTGTGGATCTGGTGCGTTTATCTTGCTTAGTCCATATGTAAACACTATTTTCTTTATAGTCTCCCCCTACTTTTTTGAATTTCTGTTTTTTGAAATGGACTAAGTCCTCCTTAAACTTGCGTGGTTTTATTTTTAAGTCATCCAAGAGTTTTAATGTAATGTCACTTTGATGTGTATGTTCTATAGTGACCTCAAGTTTTAAAATTTCATGTCTTGTCTTAGATAGTTGGTTCCCTGCTTCCTCTATGACCAATACCATTAAATCCAAGGAGGCTTTATTCAGTATTTTGCACCAGTTCTCACAAAATGATGGATTATCTATGCCAATGGTGGGACGGTTTCGGATCCTGAAGCCTCTGGGGATAAGTTTTTGTTTATAGTATTCACTTAAGGTTGTTCCATGGGCAAAAAATTATATTTCTTTCTTTTTAAGTCTTTCTAAGTCTTGAATATAATCGGCTGGTCTATCAGGACCAAAAGCCTCTTCGGGAGTAGTTTTAAACAAAATGTTACTGATCTCCTCCTCGTTAAAGGTTTTGATTTCTGCTTTGTTTGTAAGTCCAAGAGATAGATTGGCTAGGCCTTCCATAAAGTAAAGCCTTACACTTGAACCAGTCTAACACTACGGTAAAACTGGAATGTACTGGGAGAAAATTCAACGTCTCCAAAATATACATATAAAATTACAATGGAACACAGAAATAATTGATCTGTAAAGTGCCTTGTCACTTGAAAAAGACCTGTTGGTCGAAACGTCGTGTGGCACAATAAATTCATTATCTTGAAATCCGTGTAGCGCTGGATCTCTCTCTTTTTTCCTCAGCTTTCCCCCTTCAGCAGACACGGAACCCCTGATGGCGACAGCCTTTTTTTTTTTATCGCGATCCCGGTTATAACATGGTCGTATCGGGTGGACCCCGAGGACCGCGCTATAACGGGGTTCAGCTGTATATAAATGTCAAGAGGAGTGCTAGTGGGCGTGGCTAAATGTATACAACAAAAATAAACAAAGATGCCCAAAGCTACTTCCAATGTGACAAAAATACACAGTGAAATACCTATATATTCTCTTAAAAAAGGGTAATTTAGTTCAACCCTTTGGCCAAAGCATATTTAAGCTTGCTAGCCAACTTCAAGGCATGGCCGTTAGCAGGTCCTAACACTCCCTGAGTTAAAATTCTTATTTACCTGTATAATTACAGGAAGAATGATCAGCATTGGACTCAGGGAGTGTTAGGACCTGCTAAAAATATCTCTTATGGGGTACCCAAAACTAGCCTGTCACGAGAGCCCACGCAATTTACACTTTTATACCAGGATCATATCACTGAGCAAAAGCAAGAAGTAAAACAAATTGTGATAATAAATAGTATCCTACGCGAGTTTTGCAGAGGTTCCTCCCACTTCTTCATGGTACACAAACCACCTGAGAATTATTTACATCTTGGTTCATCTTCTGAGTCCGTGGACAATATTATCAAATATGGCAATGCAAACTTACAAAATAATAAGTAGAAAAAAATTCCCCAAAAATGTACTCTTCCAGAAGGCCAAATAGACATTTTATAAAAATTTTAGGTCCATTAAAAAAAATCTACCTACAAAAAAAAATCCTAATCTACTGAGCAAGAGGCTCTCTGCAATCCTTGTTCATCCTTATACTGTGACACTGTAAGAAATCCACACCTCGGTTTACTGCTTACCTTGCCTTACAGACCTGTGCAGTCCTGGAACACTCCCCATGATATATTCTGCAGCTGTGCAAGCTATTACTGCAGCCCCAGCTTGGGTCCAGTCATTAGAGCAATGCTCCCACACGCCCCTTTTGCTATAGGTTCGCTGACCTTTAAATACAGCTTTCCCACAATGCTTCTCTGCCGAGCATAATCCTTCTTGGATGTTCTGTGTTTGCCACAGCCACCTGTCTTGGCCACCTTGTCGCTGTTTCTTGTCCTTTGTTCCTAGCCCATGTTCCTGGTTCCTGTGCTGAAGCGTTGGATCTCCAGCGTAACTTCAGCTTCCTGTTTTCTGAGGCCTGCTGCCTTCCCATAGCCGAGGCCGGTCTCTTGTTCCTGTGGCCTGCTGCTCTCTCTCCATTGCAGAGGCCGTGTCCTGGTTCCTGTGTTGAAGCATTGGATCTCCAGCGTAACTTCAGCTTCCTGTTTCCTGAGGCCTGCTGCCTTCCCATAGCAGAGACCTGCTTGATCTCCTGTTGCCGACTCCCTGCTTGGACTACGTTTACCCTGATGTCTCCTATCCTGATCCTGGCTCGGCCACTGATTACGCTGGTCTCTCCAGTTCCGACCCTGCTATGTACGACTACGAACTGCGCAATCCGGATCAGCCTGCGCGGTCTAAGGTCGGTGCTTATACAACCCCACCTCAGCCACACGGTCCGACCCTGGTTTGTGGCGAGCACAACTGTGACAGACACATCCTTCACAGTATTGATTGAAGAAAATTGCCCTTTATTGCTTACTGACTCTTCCATCTTCCAGCAGTGCAGGTGGGCCCAGCCAGGTGGCAGATGAGAACCCAGCCTTCGGATGATCATGGAAGGTATGCCCAACTTCAATATAGGCCAGACAGGCCGCCCAGTGCATTTGGGCCTGGAACAGCTGTCCTGTCTCTCCCCCATATCTACGGCCCTGCATAGTACAGATGTAGCAAATATTACTACACCCATTAACGCGAGTTAACGCAAAAAATTATGAGTTATATAACACTTGTGTTATCTACTTTACTATAGTTTTCAATAGCGCTACTGATAACGTGTCAGCATTAACACAATGTGCCAGCATTTACGCTATGCATCTCATTAATCGGTGCAATAACAACTGCTACCTCAGTGTATGTGTGAGGATTCGCCATCCTAGCAGTTGCAGATCGTCTCCTCACCCCAACAAGTCTTCCATGACGGACACTCGGGATGCACGGTCTCGTGGCCCCAGTAGGTGCGCGTGTGGACCTTGCGCGGCCTGATCCCCCGTCCGCGGATTTGGACCCCGCCTCCCGCTCTGACACAAGACTGGTGCGTTCGGCCAGCCTCCCTATTGACGAGCAGTACAAGCCCCGCCTCCACTCTGGTGGTGGACAGGCCCGGCGTGGGAGTGACGCACGCTCTCGGCTCCACCCCCTAACCTCCATGACACGCGCGGGTCGGCGTGCGATTGATCCCACCCCCTCTTGCCCTAAGGTCAGTCAGAATTGGCGTGGGAGTGACGCCCGCTCCAGGCGTCGCCCCCGGATCTCCTTGATGCTTGCAGGACGGTGCGCGAGCAGTTCCGCCCCCATCCCCATTTAGGCTGCATCATAGGGCACACCTGTGTGCACCAGCAGCCAATCGGTGCTTACTTCCTGGTTCCGCCCTTGCTGGCTATTGGAGGCTCCACCTTTATATACCTTCAGTCTGCTCTCATTCCTTGCTGAAAATAGTCAAGTGTGACGCCATGCCTTGCTGCATTCTTGTTCCTGAGACCTTGCCTGTCAGTTAACCTCTTGTTGCCTGAATCCTGCTAGTACCTTGGACTCCGCTTCTCTCCACTCCTGATCCGGCTTGTACGGCCATTCTCCTGTCTCCAGTCCTAACCTTAGCTAAGTACTTCAACGATCCGATATTCTCCTATCCTGAACCTGGATACGTACCCCGACAATCCGCTACTCTCCAATCCTGAAACTTGCTACGCACTCTGACGATCCACAACTCTCCGCTCCTGAACCTGGCAAGTACCGTAACTATTCTCCAATCTGTAATCCTGACCTGTCTTGAACGACTACTCTACATCCTAGGCGCGCCCACATGGCTGTGGGTTGGTGTTAACCAATTCCCTACCTCAGCACCGCGGTCGCGCTTTGTTGGTGGTGAGCTATGCGTTACAATATGATGGACATGGTCTTTTATAGTTCTGTTGAGCTATTGCCCTGTATGTGCTACAATTACCATTTATAACCTAAGCAAACTTGTGTAGAACTAAGAAATATGGGAAGATTAAGGGGTATATGTAAGAGAACAGTGGTGTGTGTGAAAGAAAAGAATAGTGAATGCAATAGAGAGAAACAGAGTTGGGATATGTGTGCATTTGTATAAAAAAATAATAATAAAGAAACAAAGCGTTTTTTTCACATATGAAAAAAATTTAAACAAAGTTTTGATTCTATAATCATGGCACACTGTAATTGTTAAAAGTCTAATTTTAATGTTAGCTGATCCAGTTGCTTTGCTTTTGCATAGCAGTGCAAAGCGCAATCGAACAACATTTTTTAAACACTCTACTAAAAATGAACAAGCTACAATGAAAAGCATAAAGAGTATGTTTACATGTGTTTTTTTTTCACATATGGTTTCATGTTGTTAACGTTGTAAAGCTTTTTTTGGGGTCACCTTTTGAATCTTGTAGAAGAACAGAGCCTAATAATTATACGTGAACACCAGTTACTGCCCCATGTTACAGCTATGGAACGTCCTCTTGTTTCTCATAAAAAATGCTATTTATGTTTTTTTTTTTTAAATGTAATAAAAATGAAAGCAGTACATTTGAAGTACAATGATATGAAGATTATACAGAGACTTGTTTCTTCCCTATTTAGGTTGAAACTCTTACATTGCCCTAATATTATCAGTATACATTATACTGTACATTCTGCGATATTTGTTATTGTACTGTTCACAATTCTAGACTTATGTAGCGCTACACTCCCCTGGGAGATGTGTGGCTATGTTATGTGTGATGCAATACAATACCTGTGGCTCACAGGAAACCTGAGCCTCCGCTTCTGGGAACCTGGAGTGTACCTGAGTTGGTGCTCGGTAGTGCCTCCCCCTGTAATGGGATTCTACTATGTGGAATGACCCTGTTACAGGACAATAAAGAATACACACGGGTAAAACATAACAGTTTACTATACACATCAAAGAACCAGTAATAAAGGTGATACCCACTCACTGGCCTCGCAGGACTGTATCCACATCCCAATGGAGTTTATCCCAATGAACTAAGGTGCTCCAGGCACCGGCCGTCCCAGTGTCCACAGGAGCAATCACCAACCCAAATGTGTGAGACAGCGCTGCCCCCCACTAGCCCGTGTATGGTTGGTGCACTTCATTGGGTACCTGCCGGGTGTGTCCACACCTGGGCGTGCAATGATGCTGATGGAATCCACGGATCCTGTGACGGTAAACGCAAAGCCTCCGCCTCTACGTGGGGTGGGTCCCGCATGGATTGTACCACCGTATCAAATGTTCTTTGTTGCAGGTGTCTGGGCCAGATCACCTGAGATCAGAATGCAGCCACGTCCTGAATGTGTCCCTTTACTCTGGTACTACAGGGCAGTGTCCCTATCTATGGGTCTGTCCCTGTAGCAACCACAAGCTGAGGGGAGTGAGGACCTAGCTGGGGCCTAAGGGGGTCTCTGGCATAGTGCAGTGGGTCACTGACTCCCTGCACACACACACACTACCCTTCTGCTGTCCCAGCTATGACTGAATCATCCACTAACTGCCCAACTGTCTAACTGCCTTAACTGTCATAAATGTCAGCGCAAACTCCCTCGCACCAAACTGCCTCTCTCCCTTAACCACAATTGCAGCAGCCCTATTGGCTAGTTCACACCATGTGACTACTGACCTAGAGGCTCATGGGACATGTAGTCCCCGCAGAGAGCCTTTCCCTATTGGCCGCCGCTTGCGTGATCTTCTGCGCATGTGCGCTATTTGTAATGGCCGCCACACTAGAGGAAGACACTGCGCATGCATGCTCAAAGGCAAGATGGCGGCGGCCTGAGTTCTTGCTCCCATCGGAGCTCTGGCAAGGCGCTTGCCACTCCGGCGGCCCCCATAATCTCCCCAGCCTCATCAGAGGTGCATGAACGCCCCCGCCGGCACCCGCAGCACTCCCATTCGTAGCGGAGGTGAGGGGGATTAAGGGAATCCCAAGGGGACCTAGGCCACATTTATATTTACAAAACTATGAAACATTCCTTAAAATATAAAAATATGTTTAAAATAGTAGAGAAAGTATTATATTGATATTACTTTATTGCAGCTCTCATTTATGTTATTAAATAGAATTGCACCTCTAACATTTATAAGCGACACCACATAAGTGGTGAATTTATATAGTCGTTTTTTTTTAAAACTTAGAAGTATTTAAAATGACTTTTACAAGTATAGTTGAGGATTACCGTACCGTTCCATCTCTTTTGCATCAGTGTGGGCTTTTTAAATACATTTCTGCTTGGGGGTATTATTATTGCTGTAAATAGTTATTAATAAATTGTTATTAAACCAACATATATTTCTTAAATGATTTTTTTAAATGATGAAATACTGAGCCTGTGTTTTTATTTATCTCAAAATACAGCTGCAACTATAAGTAATTTTCTGTAATTACCCTGGCTTCATTACTTTCTGTTGCATTAATGCCTACCAATGTCAACACTACATTCTACAATATTGGTCACAGATGAGTTATATTTACCATGTTGATTTGTACATTCTAATTCAGTTACAATCTGGGATGCTAAATATCTTCTTTTTTTCCCTTCAGATTTTGAATTTAAAACATCCTTTTGCAAAACATGTAATGTGAGTAGTTTATACTCTTGTTCCCAGCCTTCTCAATCTTGGGAATATTTGTATTCATTATATTGATATTGCACATTAAATAAAAATGTATCACTGGATTTACAACCATGGGAAAATAAAAATATCAAGATTTCATTTGGGACAATTTTTTTCATACATACTGTAGGATTGAAGCAGGGGGTTCCAGAGCTGAACCACATTCATTTCAAGTCCGGGGACCCCCTGCTTCCCGACATTCATGCCTCTGTATGGCGTGCTGGTATCTGGGACTGTTGAAATGTCCTTGTCACGTAGGTCATGACGTGGGAGATTTAAACTTGCAGGAGATACTGGCACCCCATGGCCTGTACCTTGGGTAGCAAGGGGTCCCCGGATCTGAAATGAACGCGGTTCAGCCCTGAAGACCCCCTGCTTCAACCCTATGTAGGAAAAAATAAATAGTGTGATCTGCTGTAAGAGTTGTACAGAGAGGGGCTGTTTCTCTCTGATCTCTCTGTGCAGCTGTTAGACTGGTGGCAGCCTGGTACGATTAACACAGTGGTAGTCACATTTAGAAGCAGAGATGACTGCTGCATTAGGGCCGTTCTATACTGTGTGCGGCCCTGCACATGCGCGTGCCTGTGCGAACGCGCGTGAATGTGCCGCGCGCTTTTTGAGTGTATGCTGTGCGCGAGTGAGGTAGTGTATGTGTGTGTATGTATGTGTGTGTGTGTTTAAATAAGTTTTGAAATAAATAAATACTTTAATAAATTGTTTATTAACATTATACATACACACACACACACACACACACACACACACACACACACACACACACACACACACACACACACACACACACACACACACACACACACACACACACACACACACACACACACACACACACACACACTCATACATACATACATTTCAGCGGCAGCGGCGCAAATTCTTTATTTTCTTCATCCTCTCCCAGCCAACTAACCTCAGCCAACTAAAACCACCGCGCTGCGCACAGTGTAGCGAGCGTACGCAGTATAGAACAGACCTTAATCCCTTCAGGGCAGACAGTTTACTAGGCTTTTGGGCACAGTGAAGCTGCGATCGGGCCACAGGCTACGTTCAACAGCAGTTTCCTTGCCACCAAAACAAACTTAAATAGCACTGCATCTGTAAATTACACATTCCCCATCAATCTCTTACTCAACATGTAGGGCTTATCCAGTCCCTCACTCTTTCATTTTCCCTGGTTTAATAATCTCATAAAATGTGCAAACCCATGCAGCATTATTCTGTATTCCAAAAATAATAGTTATCTTGTGTCACACTCAGTCGACAAGAATGAGGAAATCATAGAGCGCTAGAACCTCTTCAATAAGGCTAGCCAACAAACCTAAGAGATAGAGTTCAAAAAAATAGTTAGCACGCCAAAATGATTAAAAAAAAAAAAGTAAACAAATTCCTTTTATATTGAGATCAAACAAACAAGGGCAATGTTTCAGGGTTACATTTATACATTCAATATTTCTATTGACATTTTTTGATCAATTCAAAATATGGTTACTCCTGATGAGAGAGAAATTGTATGCCTTTTTTTGCTCCATTAAATCAAGTGATGTATTAACTTTTTTAAACCTATTTGGTGTGGTGACCTCTTTTGAACTCTCACTTCATCTGAAGGGGAGATTACAGTATATGAAGAAGTGAGTCATAGGGGGTCATGCAGTAAGCGGCGAAAAGGCACTTCTAGCCAGTTTCACGCCTAAAATGCCTACCCCTATTCAGTAAGGGGCGAGAAAGTGGCGAGAATCAAAAAAAGCGCCAGTTTTTTTGGCGTTTTTTTTTTTCCGCCAGTGGCGAGGCGAGAAGGCACTTTTCGCCTAAAATAGACACATTTTCTGCCACGCTGTATTCTAGTAGTGGCGAGTAGCTTTGCGCCGCTATTCGCCACTCTAGAATGGCGTTTTTATGCCGAATCCAGCACGGCAAAAAAAGTTGGCTAGTTGATGGTGAGAGGCTGCTGACGAGCGGCGGATCGGCACTTAGAAAAAATTCTGGCCTTTTTCTGGCTGGGATTGATGCCGGGGGTCTCCTGAGCTGATACCATTAATACCAGCACCGGAGCCCCCACCATGCATCCGAGGCAGGAAAAATTCATTTGAAGGCCACTTCATTACCTTAGCGGCTAACCGCTAAGGTAATGAAGGGGTTAAGCCGCCGTGCCAGGTTTATTGTGGGTAGTGGGGGTGTGTGAAGGGGGTATTTGGCCCTTGTTGCATGTTTAGGGCTTACGGGGGGTTGCGGGTGCACTTAACCCCTTCACGACCGTAGCAGTTAATACCGCTACGGTCATGAAGGGGTTAAGCCCTCCCGCTACCCACCCGCAAGCCCTAAACAACCACCAATGGGGCTAATACCCCCTTCACCCCTCCCCCCTACCCACAATAAAAAAAAAAAACACAACAGCCCCACACTAAATAAAGATATCAAAATAAATAAATAAATAAATATATCTAAATATATATATATATATATATATATATATATATATATATATATATATATATATATATATATATATAAAACACAATATCTACTCCTGATGAAGTCTCTTTGAGACGAAACGCGTAGAGAGTGTTGTGTGGAGGTTTTACTGCCCAGTTTTATTATATTTCCACTCACTGGCTTGCTACAGCAATTTATTGCGGTTTTTGGAAATATTACTCTCAGCTGTCCACTCGTTGCATACATGGGAACTTTTTCCGGTTGAATCCACTGATGTCACTGAGTTCTCGCAGTATCTGGAGCTGAGTACTCACTGTGTGACGCAGGATTGAGAGGAAGGCGGCGTCCCTCGTGTTCCCCGGCCTCCGGAGGTATCCATAGAGGCTGCTGCAGTGTACCTACACCGGACACTATACCAAAGTCATCTGCTACCGGGTACCTGCGTCTGGCTGGCTGAGTTTTACTCAAAAATGCTTTTTATTAAGCTACGTTTGTGAGTGTGCATTTTTAAATCCTTGACTAAATAAATATATTGTTATACCTTTTACGCTATGAGTGCGCCTGTTTTTTCTGTGTTTATATATATATATATATATATATATATATATATATATATTACCCCAACAAACCCTATACCCCCCTAACATACACATATATGCACATCAATGATACAATAGGCCGGCGGGGGCCCTCGGGTGCTACCTGCAGGCCTGCAGTACCAATTATGTGCCCCCCCCCAACAAATTAATGTCAAAACACATACAAACTGATAAATAAATACCCCCCCCCCTCTTAACACATACAGTATAGTAATGGGCACAATGACTATTATCCACAAATGGATAATAGTAAATGTGCCCATTTTAAATACATAAAGGACAATAAATACATCAAATACATATAGCACTCACCCATGTCCGGCTGCCACGATGAAGGCCATCCTCATCTTCATCCTGTTCATGCCCTCTACGATGCTGCAAAACAGACACAAGAATAAAAACATCCAATGTAATGTCCCCTAACCCCTTAATCACCATAGCGGTTATTAACCGCTACAGTCATTAAGGGGTTAACCCTCCCTCATCCACCACTCGGGAGGCCTACATAACCTCCCACACTAACCCCCCACCCCGTGAGGCCTAACCACCCTCACCCACTACCCACAAGGGAGGCCTACCCACATACCCTTGGTGCCAATACCCCCTCCCCCCACCCCCAGTACCCACAATAAAAACAATACACAGCCCCACAATAAACGTCATTCTATTTATTAAATACATTACTATGTAACTATGTAACACCCCCTGTGCCCCCCCCCCATAAATACATGATTTATCCTTTTACATACAGGGTTCATACCCATCCCCACGCGAGTCCCTGTAGGCTGGCGGGTCACCTGACAGACCTACAGGGTACCAGCAACTTGTTTCACACAGGTTCTGGAGGCCTGTTGATGGGTCCCGCCAAGCGCCATGGCCCCCAGGTGGTCTCCTTGGGTCACCATGGGCCACAATTGTGACCCACGGTAGGCCCGTGGATGTCTGGGAGCCCCGGGTCAGACCCACAGGTGTCTGCGGGGCCTCGGGTGGTTCTCACGGGGGTCTGGGGAACTCACAAGTGCTCACTACGGGTCCGCAGTGCCCCCACGGATGTGGGACCACCGGTTTATCCCCGCACCTACGGGTCCGCGGTGCCCCCATGGATGTGGGACCACTGGTTCTTCCCCGCAGACTACGGGTCCACGGTGCCCCCACAGATGTGGGACCACCGCTTCATCCCCAAAGGTGTCACCCGTGGAACCACCAGCCTGATACCCGTGAGATACCCGAGGAAACCGCAGGTGGTCCACAGAGGTCTCACGCAGAACCAAGGAACAAACCCTGAATGTAAAAAAAATAAACCTGGCCTATACATTCAATACATACATCTCCCCCCACCCCCCAACACCTACAGTACAATAATGTGCAAAATAACTATTATCCAGATAGGGATAATAGATTATTTGCCCATTATTAAACACATTAACTAGCATATTAAAATAAATAAAGTACTACTGACCTCATCAATATGAAGCCCCCGTCGCCAGCAACATCCTTGTCTTTCGTTGCCCACAAAATACATAGCCAATACATAGTCAATACATTGCAATTACATTCAGATATCAATTAACCCCTTAAACACCTTATCGGATAATAACCGCAAAGGCAATTAAGGGGTTAAGCCACCCTTCACCCATTCATTTGTACAGTGGCTTCATCATGCAAATATATATAGGTGGCTTAACCCCTTAATTGCCTTTGCGGTTATTATCCGATAAGGTGTTTAAGGGGTTAATTGATATCTGAATGTAATTGCAATGTATTGACTATGTATTGTCTATGTATTTTGTGGGCAACGAAAGACAAGGATGTTGCTGGCGACGGGGGCTTCATATTGATGAGGTCAGTAGTACTTTATTTATTTTCATCATGCAAATATATATATATATATATATATATATATATATATATATATATATATATATACACATATATATATATATATATATATATATATATATATATATATTTGCATGATGAAGCCACTGTACAAATATATATATACAGAGAGATATGATATGATGAATCTGAGAGTTTCATATCCCATTGGAGAATATTCTACTGATAACCAACAGCTAGAAAGTTATTTGCCGATAATTCTCCATTCCCCTTTCACTCCCAAATCCACTTTTTTTCTTATTTATCAAAAGGTGGATTTGTAGATACATTCTACACTCTTGTTTTGAGGGACTTTGAGAAGCTTTGTCAAGAGATGTTTATAATTAAAAAGAAAAATTTACATCCAAATGAAGAGAGAGCACTAAAAGAACTGAGTCAAAACAATAATATAATCATTAGGCAAGCAGACAAAGGAGGAGGAATAGTATAACAAGATAGGGAAGTCTATATAGCTGAAGCTAAACGTTTATTGGATAATAAGACATTCTATATTATACTAGATCAGGATCCCATGAATGAATATCAGAATTTATTTAGATCTCTTTTAGTAGAAGCTCAATCTCAGAACGTATTAAGTAAATCTGAATTTGATTTTCTCTTCAAACGTCATCCTAGAACACCTATCTTTTACCACATACCCAAAATACATAAAGACCTGAAAACACCACCAGGGAGACCTATAGTCTCAGGGATCGAGTCCATGACGTCCGGCGTGTCCCAGTATGTAGATTATTATCTACAACCCATTGTGGCAAAATTGAGATCACATATCAGGGACACGCTACATGTCTTGGACTTGATCTCTGGGATTTCCTGGAAACCTACGTATATATGGGCCACATGGGATGTGGCATCCCTATATACGTGTATAGATCACAAGAAGGGAGTACAGGCAGTTAGTACATATCTAGAGGCTGATTCACAGTTGGATTTGATCCAAAGGGAATTCATCTTAAAAGCTATACGCTTCATTTTGGAGCATAACTATTTTTTGTTCGAAGAAAAATATTATTTGCAGGTCTGTGGAACAGCCATGGGCACCAGGTTTGCCCCCAGCTACGCTAACCTATACATGGGACTGTGGGAGAGTATCCATGTGTGGGGGAATGCAAGGCTGGGGGCTGGACTGGTGTTCTATGGCCGTTTCATAGATGACCTGCTATTTATCTGGGATGGTGACGAAAAGGAACTGGTAGACATTTTTTCTTCCTTCAATACTAATAACATGGGGCTAAAATTCACATCAGAACTTGATAAATCAAGGATCACTTTCCTAGATTTGGAATTAAGTGCCAATGAGGATGGCAAAATTGTCACGAAAACTTTTTTCAAAAAGGTAGCTGCCAATGGGTATATACACAGTACAAGTAACCACTATAAAAAATGGTTGGAGAATATCCCCAGGGGCCAAATCGATACTGAACTCCCATTGGAACATCCTGTTGAATGATCCGATTATTGGTAAAAAAAAAACCTACCAGCTAGAGCACCAGTTGTATTTCAATAGGCAAAAAACATCAAATCCGTCTTGGCACCAAGTAGATTAAAATATTCAGAGGTTATGCACATGAAAGATAAAAATGAAAGTGATGGTAATTTTCTTTGTAGGCGCCCTAGATGTATAACATGCAAACATTTAAAGACATCAAAAAGTATTTCATCTCATTCCAATGGAACGACACATTTCGTTAAGGGACATATAAATTGTTTATCCAGCTTTGTAGTCTATGCTATTATGTGCCCCTCTGGTATACAATATATTGGGAGGACGGCACGTCCTTTAAGTATACGATTTTTAGAACATCGTAGGAACATAATACATGGACTACAAACAAACAGTTTATCTCGCCACTATCAGTTGAAACATAACAAAGACCCAGCCACATTAGTAGTGATGGGCATAGAAAGTATCAAATGTACTCTATTAAGTGGGGATAGACGGCCAATCAGGGCCGTGGGAACCATACGTCATAGGCCTTTAAAAGCGTATGTAGTCTCATTTTGAAGGCAGACGCCGAGGAGGAAGGACCTCCTACAGAAGAAGAAGGCCAGGGCGTGGCCGTAGAAGACATGAAGACCCCGGAAGAGAGCCGCAGATAGAAGAAATAAGAAAACAGATGAAGATGGATTACAAATAGAAGACCCGTGGATTGTTTTGGATTTTTATTTTAATGTTTATTATTTTATGTTTTTTTATTTTATGGGTTCCTGTGCGTGGTGGATTGGTTCGAGAGTAAGCTGTTCAACGGGAGTCGGTGAGTGGGTCAAGTAATGGGTAATCCAAGGATGGGAAGGGGGAAAAAAAGGGAGGGGTAGGGGATGCTCCCGCATCAGCAGGTAAGTAAGTGATAAGTAGTATGTCAGGCAAAATGCCGGTGCAAAAGAGGAAAAATATATATAGCTGAAAAAAAAGAGAAAAAGATCCTCCTTGAATGCACTCGGATTGGCCAGTGATTGATGATAATGAGTGTATTTAAAAACCTTTTAATCACAAGAGAAGGTTTAAAATAGGATTGTATAGAGGGGCGTGGTATATATAATATAATCCAGGGCCAGCCCCTAGTAGGCAAACCAAACAAAATCGTCCTCACTTGAGAGGAGATATAAGTATGACAACACCTTAATGTGGAACTGTGTCGCTCAGACAATCCCCATTACTATAATACCAGAATCGATGGCCCATAAGCCGTATGGAAATCCTTTTATCAATAATTCAATGAACCTAAAATGGTATAGGTCATTGAAGCTAAGTCTGGAAGGGTGATTATCTTACACCGAATGGACAGATGGTATATATCTGGATGATGTCCCTAGTCCACTTAAGCGGTGTGTACAACAAATAAACAAAACATGGTGAAAACAATAACAACGCAACAAAGATGATCATCATAAAAATGGAAACTCAACCACCATATGCATGTAGTAGTGGGATGCGTAGCTGAATAGTGTGTAAGCTCTGTAAAGGGCAAGCACAAAGTGTGCTATCGGAAACGCCCTGAGGCACGGTTCGAAGACCGTATCCAGTTATAGCCTCATGTATGTAATGGTGGAATGCGTAGCTGAATAGTGTGTGAGCTCTGCAGAGGGCAAGCACAAAGTGTGCTAACGGAGAACGCCCTGAGGCACGGTTCAAAAGACCGTATCCAGTTATAGCCTCTGTGTACTGGTGGTGTTTAATGCAGAGATCGAAATCACAGGTAGCCTCTCTAGAGTCCGGTAATAAACGCTGATCAGACCTAATAATTATAAGTTACTGATAGGTTCCCATTTTTACCATAGCTACCATTCAGGTCACCAGCATACTATATGCACATAAGGGAGGGAGGTGTAATCAGGGGTACTGGTCACTGACCATGATCAGCCCTAGCAATCTATATTTACTTGCTTAGAGGGAGACTCAATATGACTTATGAGTCAGGCTGTTCCTTACCCCGTGTACCTATCAGTAACTTATAATTATTAGGTCTGATCAGCGTTTATTACCGGACTCTAGAGAGGCTACCTGTGATTTCGATCTCTGCATTAAACACCACCAGTACACAGAGGCTATAACTGGATACGGTCTTTTGAACCGTGCCTCAGGGCGTTCTCCGTTAGCACACTTTGTGCTTGCCCTCTGCAGAGCTCACACACTATTCAGCTACGCATTCCACCATTACATACATGAGGCTATAACTGGATACGGTCTTCGAACCGTGCCTCAGGGCGTTTCCGATAGCACACTTTGTGCTTGCCCTTTACAGAGCTTACACACTATTCAGCTACGCATCCCACTACTACATGCATATGGTGGTTGAGTTTCCATTTTTATGATGATCATCTTTGTTGCGTTGTTATTGTTTTCACCATGTTTTGTTTATTTGTTGTACACACCGCTTAAGTGGACTAGGGACATCATCCAGATATATACCATCTGTCCATTCGGTGTAAGATAATCACCCTTCCAGACTTAGCTTCAATGACCTATACCATTTTAGGTTAATTGAATTATTGATAAAAGGATTTCCATACGGCTTATGGGCCGTCGATTCTGGTATTATAGTAATGGGGATTGTCTGAGCGACACAGTTCCACATTAAGGTGTTGTCATACTTATATCTCCTCTCAAGTGAGGACGATTTTGTTTGGTTTGCCTACTAGGGGCTGGCCCTGGATAATATTATATATACCACGCCCCTCTATACAATCCTATTTTAAACCTTCTCTTGTGATTAAAAGGTTTTTAAATACACTCATTATCATCAATCACTGGCCAATCCGAGTGCATTCAAGGAGGATCTTTTTCTCTTTTTTTTCGGTCAAGTAATGGTAAGTGAACTAAAGAAATGTATTTTATTTAACTTGCTCTTTTTTTTAAAGCTTTTTTACATGTGTATTTATTTATTTTTGGTATATCATTTCTTGCCACTGTATGTATGTATGTATGTCTAGATCGATATATACATACAGGGTAAGAAATTATGTTGTTTTAAAAGCTTGATTTGCTGTGTTTTAAAATATTTTGGCTATGCTGCTATGCATAAATGTGTGTGTCATGTATTTTAAAATTAGATAGATGTAATTTTTGCTATTGTATGGTGTACTTTAGGTCAGGGTGAGGCTTGCTTTTGTATATTTTATTTTTTGGTGTCCTTCTATTTTGTATGATGGTAACATGTTCTCTTTAACGGTTGCTATAGTTAATTGTGTAATTGGTATGGATTCTATTTTAATTGTTTGTGAATGTAATTAATGTCTGAAAATTGATTGATGATTACTGGATTGGTTTAAATAGTATACTTGTTTGGATGTATTGGTATTTTGTTTGGAATATGTTATTGTTAACATTCATTTGCAGAATGTATATGGTGCATAGATTGTATTCATCATGTATACAATGTAAATGCAATGTTTTCAGTGGCATTTGTGGCTTTTGATTGGCATTTGAGGATTTTGATTGGAAGATCAGATTGGATTATTAAAGGAAATTGATTTTATTGTAGTGTGTCTCTCTCTCTCTCTCTCTCTCTCTCTCTCTCTCTCTCTCATGAACTGGTGGTCCCACATCCGTGGGGGCACCGCGGACCCGTAGTGAGCACTCGTGAGTTCCCCAGACCCCCGTGAGAACCACCCAAAGCCCCGCAGACACCTGTGGGTCTGACCCGGGGCTCCCAGACATCCGCGGGCCTACCGTGGGGACCCAATTGTGGCCCACGGTGACCCACGGAGACCACCTGGGGGCCATGGCGCTTGGCGGGACCCACCAACAAGCCTCCAGAACCTGTGTGAAACATGTTGCTGTACCCTGTAGGTCTGTCAGGAGACCCGCCAGCCCGCCAGGGACTCGCGTGGGGCTGGAGTATGAACCCTGTATGTAAAAGGATAAATCATGTATTTATGGGGGGGGGGCACAGGGGGTGGGTAATGTATTTAATAAATAGAATGATGTTTAATGTGGGGCTGTGTATTGTTTTTATTGTGGGTACTGGGGGTGGGGGGAGGGGGTATTGGCACCAAGGGTATGTGGGTAGGCCTCCCTTGTGGGTAGTGGGGAGGGTGGTTAGGCCTCACGGGGTGGGGGGTTTGTGTGGGAGGGTATGTAGGCCTCCCGAGTGGTGGGTGAGGGTGGGTTAACCCCTTAATGACTGTAGCGGTTAATAACCGCTATGGTGATTAAGGGGTAAGGGGACATTACATTGGATGTTTTTATTCTTGTGTCTGTTTTGCAGAAGGGGATGGGGCATTAGCAAGATGAAAATGAGGATGGCCTTCATCGTGGCAGCCGGACAAGGGTGAGTGCAATAAGTATTTAATGTATTTATTGTTCTTTATGTATTTTAAATGGACAACTGCACTATTATCCATTTGTGGATAATAGTAATTTTGCCCATTACTGTATTGTATGTTGTGTATTGCAATGTTTATTAGGGACAATTGTCCCCAATAAACATGCTATTATGCCTTTACCCCTTCATTGCCTTAGCGGCTATCCGCTATGGTAATGAAGCAGCATTAATGTATTTTAATAATATTGTGCGGGAGCAGGGGGTCCCCTGAGCTGAACCGCATTGATTTATGCCTCAGAGACCCCCTGCTTCCCGAGTTACAGGCCCCGGTTTGGGGCATCGGTTACAATGTCGACATCATCTTTATTGCGGGCGCGTAGCGTATGGGACGCTATAAACATGGCGGCGCACTGCCCACCCGATCATACATACTGGGGCCTGTAACTCGGGAAGCAGGGGTTCCTGGTCCACAAAGCAATGCGGTTCAGCTCAGGGGACCCCCTGCTCACTGTACAGTATTATTAAAAATATATTCATGCTGCTTCGTTACCATAGCAGATAGCCGCAAAGGTAAGGAATTATTGTGTATTGATATGTGTGTTTTATTCATAGTGTAGATGTGCAGAGGATCTCCGGTGCTGAACCGCTTTGGTTTTAGGTCCGGGGACCCCCTGCTTCCCGAGATTCCAGCACCTTTATGGGGTGCCGGTATCCCTCTGCTTTGTTAACATTCCGCGGTCACGTGATTCGGGAGCTTTAAATGCAGAGGGATACCGGCACCTCATAAAGGGGCCTGTATCTCGGGAAGCAGGGGGCCCCGGACCTGAAACCAATGCGGTTCAGCTCCGGAGACCCCCTGCACATGTACGCTATGAATAAAAATGGTTTATAAAATAATTTTTAATATGCTGAACTTTGCGCAGAGAGAGGGGCGGATCTCTCTCTGCTGCAGACATATCTCGGCAGGGGATGGCTTCTCGCCAGGCAGCCGTCTCGCCACCGGTTACTCGCCATTTTATCAAATGGTGGTGGGGCATTCATTCGCCAGGGATTCGGCCCTTACAGCATACAGCGAGTTTAACACGCCAAAAACATGGCTAGTTAAAAAACTGGCGAATGGTTTTTTTCGCTGCTTACTGCATAGACCCCATAGTGTCTTCAATATCGTATACAAGGTAAGATGTGAGCATGGGCGTCCACAGGGGGGGGCAAAGGGGGGCGCTTGCCCCCCCCTAGATCCAGGGCCGCAAACAGGGGGGGCACAGGGGGGACAAAGGGTACTGCTTCCTGGGACCCGTGGGTCAGGCCGGGCTCCCGGTGCGGCCGGGCACCAGTTAATTAAATAATTAAAAAAAAAAAAGTTTAAAAAAATGGCGCCGATTCCCCGCGGTCCTGGCGCGCATGCGCTGGGCAAGCAGGGCCCGCTTCCCGCCGCTCCCAAAGTGGGACGGAGGGGGAAGTACAAGCCAAGCTCGTCTGCGTCCCGCTCCCCCTCCCGCTCCCAAAGTGGGACGGAGGGGGAAGTACAATCCAAGCTCCTCTGCGGCCCACTCCCCCTCCCGCTCCCCCTCCCGCTCCCAACGTGGGATGGAGGGGGAAGTACCAGCTCCTCTGCGGTCCGCTTTCCCCCCTTGGCCAGCTTCCCGCGCACCCACCTCCCACGTGCCCCCCGGCCCACCTCCGTGGCCTTGCCCCCACCCACCCCGAGCCCACCTCCCGTGCCCCCCCCGAGCCCTCCTCCCATGCCCCCTCCCCAAGCACACCTCCCGTCCCTGGCAGCTGCCGCGGGGATATCGGGGGCAGGAGGGGGAAGCGTCCGACAACAAGCTGCACCCACCCGGTCAAGGTAAGTCACCCCACCCAGTCACTGTCACCCACTGTCACCATAACCCACTGTCACCGTTACCCACTGTCACCATTACCCACTGTCACTGTCACCCACCCACTCACTGACTGTCACTCACCAAGTCACTGTCACCCACCCAGTCACTGTCAAGTCACTGTCCCACCCAGTCACTGTCTCCCACCCACCCACTGTCTCCCACCCACCCAGTCACTGTCTCCCATCCACCCAGTCACTATCTCCCACCCACCCAGTCACTGTCACCCACCCACCCAGTCACTGTCACCCAGTCACTCTCTCCCACCGTCATTCACCCACACACATTCAACATTCACCCACCCACCCACTGTCATTCACCCACTGTCATTCACCCACTGTCATTCACCCAACCACCCACTCACTCACTGTCATTCAACCCACCATCATTCATCCACCCACCCACCATCATTCATCCACCCACCGTCATTATCCCACCCACCCACCGTCATTCAACTGTCATTCACCCACCCACCGTCATTCACCCACCCACCCACTGTCATTCACCCACCCACTGTCATTCACCCACACACTGTCATTCACCCACCCACTGTCATTCACCCACCCACTGTCATTCACCCACTCACCCACTCACCCACTGTCATTCTACTCTCATTCACCCACTCACCCACCCAGGCAGGCAGACACATGTCTTTTTTTGAAAATATAAAAATAAACAGGTTGCATTGTAATGTTTTATTCAGTATCACAATAAGAAAACAGTTAAGTAAAAGTTGCGCTCTAAAAAATATTTTTTCGTGGTAGGTGCGCTATGGGTTCGGGTGGGGGCTATGGGTTCAGGGGGGGCCTGCTCCTTTCATTTGTCCTGGGCCCCATGATTTCTGTTGGCGGCTCTGCCTGGATTACTCGCAGTCCTGGGCTGTTTTTGGCATTTATGGCGCCGTACAGTACGTTAACGGCGCTATAAACGCCAAAAACAGACTCTGGGGGGACCTAGATGGAGGTGGGTGGACCGGGACAGAGGTTGGTGGGTGCCCCTGGCGCCGCGGCAGGCAGCTAGTCGTAGGCTAGCCTATGCTGCTACGCAGGAGGAAGCGCAGCGCACTGTCATTGGTAGCACTCGGGAGTGATGCGGCTCTCATTGGTAACACTACCTACCAATGAAAGCCGTCTCACTCCCAAGTCGGGACCAATCTGTGCCGCAGCCGGGACCGCCATTGTGCTGCGGTTTATAAATTATGCCCCCCCCCTGAAAAAAATTCTGCGGACGCCCATGGATGTGAGTTACACATTTATTTCTATTTTATTTATAAAAGCACTTTTTATGTACGCAATCCCTTTTGGAGTTAATTTGTTTTTTTTTCTGCTGAAGTCTGCCCTGTTGATCCCAGTAGATTTTTGAGCAGCATGAGGATTTCTACTGCTTGGGAAGATTTCTGGAGTATGGATTTCAGCGCATGCCTCTTTGCTCCTTACCGTAAAGAACCCTTTCCTTTGTTGCTGGTGAAATCTCCTTTCCTCCAAACTTAATGGATGACCCTGTGTCGTTTCTCCTGCCCTTGGGATGAAAAGTTCTTTTGAAAGCTCCTTTTATTGTCCCCGAATATATTTTTTATATAGTTATCATATCCCCTCTTAGACACTACTTTTCTAATGTAAGCAAAGCAAATGTAGCAAACCTCTCCTCATAAATTAGATTTTCCATCCCCTTAATTAATTTTGAAGTTGGCACACCCACAAACGTTTGGCCTGTCCTTGTCACCGAGGCAAAGTTGACTTTAAAAAGAATACATTTGAGTGCAAAAATCTGAATTAATCTGACTGGTGCTTTATAAATAACACAAAATTGTTATATTTCAATCTCATGATTTCCTGAGGAGTCTAGTATGTGGTAACGTATTACGCATTATAATTTTATACTATTTTACTTTATGAAACTGTCTGCATATCTACATATTATATGTTTTTGGAAAATTCCTTTTCTGTAAACAAGCACTGTACACTTTTTGTATATTAAAATGTAAAATGTATTAAGTACTGTCTTTATGTTCTATTTGAACCATGTACCTATTTGAAGAGATTATCCGCATTTTCAGCCACATTCTGCTATATTGGTTTTAGTGTTAATTACATATTTTTCTAGTAAACTGGGGACTAAGGATTTCTGAGGTCAAGACTTGGTGGTGGAAGCATAATTGAGGTGTAGTGTGACTTTTTTTGTGGAGGTACCACTCATTTTTGTGGAGGTTATTAACCCTTTCATATACACAGTCACGTGCACATGGGTAGAGGCATTTGTGACAAATTGGTGGCAGAGTGGTGTGATAACTATTATATTTTTGTTAATATTAGAGCCTTAGAGTTGTGGGTTGTGCCTGAAGGGCAAGTAAAACACTAATAATGACTGACCATGTGAGTCTTGCGGGAGGAGCACAATTCAGTCCTCAAATACATTACTCAGTGCTTTTTATATACATATGTGACATGGTTCCCCTGGGTCCCCCTTCATCCCCTTACCTTCCACTGTGGCTGCGGCCGGCATTGGGGGATGGGGAGAGTGCGGGGAGGCCTGTGGGCAGTTGGAGTGGTGACCGAGTTGCCGGCAGCTCCCATAGCAGGGCACCGACATTTTGTTAATCCTCGCGCATGCGAAGTGTAATCGCGCATGTGCAGAGAATCCCCTAGTCCGGCGGCCATGTTGGAGTTGGATGAGAGACACTTCACGCATGCGCAGCAGGACCCCCAGAGCGGCGGCCAATAGGGGAAAGGCTCAAGACAGGGACTACATGTCCCATGAGCCTCAGGACCAGACGTCACATGCTGCGGCTTAGCCAATAGGGCGGCTGCATTAGTAGTTAAGGCAGTTAAGGTAGTTTTACTGTTAGGCAGTTAAGGCAGTTATACAGTTGGGCAGTTAGGCAGTTAGTGAGTGAGTCAGTCGTAGCTGGGACAGCAGAAGGGTAGGGTGTGTGTGTGTGTGTGTGTGTGTGTGTGTGTGTGTGTGTGTGTGTGTGTAGGGAGTCAGTGACCCACTGCATTAAGCCAGAGTTCCCCTTAGGCTCCAGCTAGGTAAACACTCCCCTCAGCTTGTCATTATATTTTATACAGATTTTTTTTAATTTTTTTTTATTATTATTCTATTGGAATTATTTCACTTGCTCCACACTATTTGAGGTGTCCCTCTGATGATATGATTACATACAGTATTTCATGTTTTTGAGTATACAGATTGCACACATATTTTGTATATTTGTATTAATTGTATGTTGATTGCACATAGTATATAAACCACACGTGGGGGAGGGGGCAGTTCACTCCTGATAAAGCCGTTGTTCTCCCTGCCAAAATGCATAGAGTGGGACTTCCCCAGTTGTGATTGAGCACCAAGAAAACGCGCCGCCTACAGCCTGTGTAACTCGGAAACCCATCCGGAAATGACGTACCATCTACACGCCATGGAGCAGACTGCATACCTCACGTGCACACGTGTAGCAGGCGGGTTACCTTAAGCAGAGGTGTTCACCATTGGTGACGGACGTCTAACGAAAGCGGAGGGGTGAGCGACTGTATCAGACGGCTTCTCCAATTACACTTATTAGTGTTATGTGCCTGTTTTATTCTGCATTATTGTAAGTGCGCTTTTTATAGTTTATACATAAAAACATTTTACATTTTATTGCTCTGTGTTATGGATACATTTCTTCTTCAATGCTGAGAGTCATCACTCTTGATTTCACGGTTGACACCCATTCCTACCTGAATCAAGAGAAAATATTTGCCACAGTTTTGGAGGTGCATTTTAACATCTGAGATCTTGTGAGTAGGCTGCACATAAGAGCCAAGATATCAGCTGACATTTAATCACCTTTTTCAAACCATCAACACTTAGATTGTTTTGAGCTGTTGTTTTTTCTCCCTATACAGCTGCAGTGGCCACTATTCAAGCAAATCACAGCGCCAATTTTGTGTCCTCTGCTGTACTCCACGCAGCATGAATGCGGCTAATCGCCCCAGGCACCTACGCTTATCGCGGTTGCTTTGTTGAATTTCATGGATTTTGTTTCTTTGGGTGCAATGAATTGAATGAATTTCAATGTGTACAGTACTGTGCTACTGTGCTAGTGTGTCAATTTAAGGTGTTTAATAACCAGAACTCTAAATTGCCATTTTCTGCACTCGCCGCACTCACGTCTTAAGGTGGTAAGGTTGGAAGACATCCTGCGTCATGACATGGGTATTCCAATGTACACAACGCATGAAGTGTTTGAATAACGGCCGCTGCAGCCGTTTGCTCCACCTGGATTGTGAGAATTAATTTCTACGTTTTGGGACCAGTGGAGTCAGAGGGTTACAATTTTAAGTTTATCACTTTTTCACTAGTATTTGCACCAATATTTACACATTGTAATTTATGTCACAAATAATTTTTTCACTTTAATGATAGTGATCACTCTTAGTGTTTAGCGCCTTTATTTTACTTTCACTTTGTCACAATGGGTGGAATAAAGACATGTACCACCTACAGTATAGCATATAACAATGTATTGATGTGAAGCCAGTGAGACAAACCAAGTCAACACTAACAAACAAAACTCTACAAAGGAAAAAAAAATGAAACGACAATAGAACAAAGGGAGGGGAGAGGATATAACAATATAAAATAAATACTGGAATCAAAGTAGAGAAATAAAATGAAAATAAAATCAAAAACTGGAGGCTCCAGGTATCTCTCCGCAGGACAACACAAGATCCTCCTTGCAAAATACGAAACAAAAGAGGAGAGCGTGAGTTTATTGACTGAAATAAAATCCAACTACTCACAAAAGTAGTTGGTAAATGGGCATGGGACAAATAGAAGATCATCTGTGGGGTACTGAATGGAGACCGGCCTAGGGAATGTCATTTCTTGGCTGGATAGGTGATGCACTTCCTCTTCCGGTCACAGGGTTTGGGATGCGTTTGGGACACTGTGTAGCACCGGTTAAGTACTTCGGCTCCTTAGTTCCCCCATATAGATGGCGTAATGGCTACTTAGAGTGTCCGATAGACACAGATACAAACACCCTACATGTTTCGTCAGAGTTCCGACTTCGTCAGGATTACATAGTAGTGAAACTGCAGGTCCTTATATAGTCCCAGCTAATTAGGCTCCATTAATAGCACAAGAACGATTAACCCCTCGGGGGTTTCAAAGGACAGGGATAAGAGTGTGAGTAGTACACTACAACATTAAACATCATAAACACAAAAATCACAATAAACAAAGTAAATGGATAGGAAGGGAGGACATGCAAGAATCAAATTATAATTGGTTATATTGGAAGAACTCCTACACATGGGTCACTTGTGAATGCATGTCTTTATTTATATAGCGCCATTAATGTACATAGTGCTTCACAGCAGGATTAGTTACAATCATATCAATAATAAGATATAAATAACACAAAGGGCTCAGACATAAAAGTAACATTTAGGAAAGGGAGTCCCTGCTCCGAAGAGCTTACAATCTAAACTTGTGACATTACATCGCTCTATACCTGTATACGCTCTATACTAGAAAGCTCTGAATTCAGTCAAATACTTTCTAGAGATGGATTTGTCCCTACACCCCACACAAAGACAATTTTTGTTATCCAGCATTTTATTTATTTTGCAACATAACTATTTTCTATTTGAGGATTCATTTTATTTACAGGTTTATGGAATGGTCATGGGCACCAGGTTCACCCCCAGCTATGCTAATCTCTACATGGGGTTGTGGGAGGATCTCCATGTGTGTGGTAATGCTAGGCTGGTGGCTGGCCTGATGTTCTATGGCCATTTCATTGATGATATTTTGCTATTTTGGGATTGGGAGGAAGATTAATTTATGGGGATTCTGTTTTCATTTAATGATAATAATATGGAACAGAGGTTCACTTCTGTGACTCATCAGACACATTACATTTCTAGATTTATAACTATTAATTTTACCGGGGGATTCAAGGATACACATTTCAAGAAGGTGGCGGTTAACAGTTATATACATGCCTCTAGTAATCACCACCCTAGGTGGTTGGAGAATATAAACAAAATCCAGTTTTATAGAATCAAAAGGAACCTCTGAGCAGGATTTTCTAACACAGGGACCGATGTTGGTTCAGAAGTTTGTTGACAATTGTTATGATAGGCTAGTGGTTTCCAAGGCCTTTGATCAGGCAAGGGGACAGGACAGACAGGTTTTATTGGATAGGTCCATAACTAAGTCCATATCTGGTGGTTTTAGACATGTTTCAAGACAGGTGAAGGATAGTCCATCCAAGTCCAATCAGGCAGACTTCCCAAGATTTATAACCCAGCACAATCAAGCAGCCACCTCTATAAAATTGGTCTTTAGGAAACACTGGAATATACTTCTAAGTGACCCTATACTGGGTCCTACGATGTTGCCAGTAGCTCCCGTAGTCTATAGGAAAGTGAGGAACATCAAGAGTCTGGTGGCACCCAGTAGATTGAGAATCTATTCTGAACATGATTCAGGTGGCTCTGCATGTGGGAATTTCATCTGTGGCAGGAGTCGGTGACTAACCTGCAAAAATCTCATAACATCAGATTCTTTTATATCCTTTCTGTCCAAAACTTCACACAAGGGGAACGGGTTGGTCAACTGTCTATCCACGTATGTGGTCTACATGATTTCATGTTCTTGTGGGCCAAAGTATGTGGGTCGTACGATTCATCCCCTCAATAACAGGTTTCTGGAACACCGACGCAGTGTTATACATGGTAACGCTGTGCATAGTCTATCCAGACACTTCATGCAAAAACATAATTAGGACCAGCCTCATTGACCATCATGGGTCTTGGGCATGTCCCCCCATCTCTTTTGGGGGGAGATATGTTAAGGTGATTGTGCATGAAGAAAACTTACTGGATTTATATACTAGGAACCCTACAGCCTGCAGGGTTCAATGAGTGCCTGGACACTAGTACACTTATACTGCTTCGATTGTTATCATTGTACCCCTCATCGTGTACTCTTTGGTTCTGTTGCTTGCTGTTTCAGCCATCATCCCGTATTGGGAGTTTTTCTCCCATCCCTGCCTTGTCTGTCCCCTTGGTCCCCCTCCCCTGTTCCTTTCTATTCCATCCCTGTCCACCCCATCTCCCCCTTCCCCCTCTCACCCATTTGTTACACATAGTCGCAAACACATATTTCACAATATACTTTTTAATCATGGTTATTCACTAGTTCACTATTTAGTGGGCACCATCGAGCCCATTTTCAAGGACACATACATACTTATGTTCAGCACATTATTCACATGTATAGATCATGTTAGTTATTTAGCATTCATACTTACACATATTTATAAGGGAAAAAAGAAAAGCACGCAAACCCCATTGCTTAACACGTAAATTTAATATGGGGGATGTCATTATATTTTGACTTAGCAACTCGTTTATCCTTTGATTGTTTTATAAAATCATAAATTCAGTTGCTAAAACCTTACTAAAAGACTCCTCAATCAACTTACTACTATACCCTTTTTCCACAAACTTTTTGCCAAGCTTCTCTGATTAAGAAATGAAATCTCCTTCCCATGTGCAATTACGCTTCAACCTATGAAATTGGCCAGTGGGAACATTGTTCAACCACTGGCTATGATGGTTGATGGAATATGATCTTACTTTACATCCAACTTGTTCATCAATTTCTGATAGCAATGCTGAGTTGAATGTGGTACATTCCCCCTATAGACCCAAATCGGTATTTTTCCCGTAACACTCTACGGGGGGTTATATTGACTCTTTTTCTAACATAGTATTGAAGGAATTTGAGAACATTTTCCATAAAACACAGAAATTTGCCAAGAATCTTTCCAAGTTAGAACTGGAAGCTATCGGCAATCTGAAAAATAAATAAATTGTCATAAGCAGACAAGGTAGGATGCATTGCCCTCATGGACAGAGCAGCCTATTTTTTGGAGGCCCATAGACTCTTGGCGGACACTGCCTCTTATTCCACCCTTGTGGAAGATCCTACGACATTGTATGTCTATTTACAAAAATCACCTTGAACAAGCCTTGGCAGACAGAGTGATTACAAAACTTGAATTTAGATTTTTATTTTTGGAACACCCGAGGACTCTGATATATTATCACCAGCAAAAGGTGCACAAATCAATGCTAGATCCCCCTTGAAAGCCCATAATCTCTGGGGGTTGACGTCCAACTTGTTCCAATATGTGGACTATTATCTTCAACCATTTGTATTCAAATTGAGGTCCTACATTAGGGACACTCTGCAAGTCGTTGACTCCATCTCAGAGATCAAGTGGAAACTCACTTTGCTTTGGGCAACATGTGATTTATCGTCACTTTATATGTGTATTGATCATTCCAAAGGGGTCAAAGCAATTAAATATTGGCTGGATTTGGGCAATACTATGCCCCAAATTCAAAAGGATTTTTTTCTAGACAGCATTAATTTAATACTTAGACACAATTATTTTTTGTTTAATGATGTTTTCTTTCTTCAGATCTGTTGAACGAGCATGGGCACGAGGTTTGCCCCCAGTTATGCGAACCTCTTTATGGGGTTCTGGGAGGAACTCTCCATTTGGCAAAATGCAGGACTTGGGGCAGGCCTCGTGTACTATGGCTGTTTCATCAATGGCATTATTATTATTTGGGAAGGAGAGGATAGAGTTTTTAATAATATTTTGGAGTCATTTGATGACAATCAATTGGGACTCAAATTTACATATAGTATTAATCCAACATCAATTGTCTTTCTTGACCTTGTGTTGTCTGTTGACCAAGAATTCAATATAACTATACAGACCCACATCAAACCAGTGTCCTTTAACCACTATATACTGTACATGTTACAGCAACCATCATAGCCAGTGGTTGAACAATGTTCCCACTGGCCAAGTTCATAGGTTGAAACGTAATTGCACACGGGAAGGTGATTTTGCTTCATAATCAAAGATTCTTGGCAAAAAGTTTGTGGAAAAAGCGTATTGTAGTAAGTTGATTGAGGAGTCTTTTAATAAGTTTTTAGCAACTGCGTATGACTTTATTAAAACAATCAAAGGATAAACTAGTAGCTAAGTAAAAATATAATGACAAGGCCAGTCAGATACAGTATATAGTGGCCAGTCTGCCCCCAGGTTTGTGACTACATTTAACCAATCATATAGAGCTATCCAGTTGATTTTAAATAAACACTGAAGTATACTAATATGTACTCCACAACTGGTATCCATATTACCCAAAAGGTCCCAGTTTTATATAGGAAAGCTAGGAGTCTTAAGAGGACACTAGCACCTACTAAAATTTCTAAAAGAGGTACCGCTTTGTCTGCTATCTTAGAGAACAAATTTGGAAGTCACAGAGGCAGCCGATGCCACTGTATTACCTGTAAACACCTGGCTGTCTTCTAGTTTTACTTCATATTCTAAAGGTGGCACCTTCAAAGTTAAAGGGAATATTAATTGCCTTAGTTCCCATATTGTTTACATTTCATGTAAATGCGGCCTATAATATATTGGTCGCACAATTAGACCTATGAGTACACGCTTTTTGTAGCATAGGCACAATGTGGTAAACGGCAATAATTTGTATATTGTGTCACGTCATTTTAACATTGTTCACAATAAAGATCCGAGTTTCATGTGACTATCATGGGACTAGAACAAATATTGCCCCTTACATTAGGATGCGATATATTTAGGATATTATGTAGAAGGGAAACATTCTGGATCTACCAGTTGGGCACTTTGGCCTCTGTGGATTCAATGAATCTGATTCAATGAATCTGCTGATTTTACCCTCCTTGTAGTCCTATTAGCATCATTCTGTGATCTTTCTCCTATGTCTCCTTTACTGTTTTTGAAGGAATATATATAATCTATTTTAATGTTTTCTCAAATTAAACGTTTGTTGATCATTACAGTATATACAGCTCAACCCCCTTATAACGCTGTGCTTGGAGTCCAAAGAATCACATTGTGTTATAAGCGGATCGCGTTAGAAATAATGTACATTTGTATGCATTGTACAATAAAGTATTTAAGGTACCAATAATCGTGTTGTAAAGTATTCATAAATACGAAAATTGGGAGCCACGCTTGGATCGCATTATAAGCGGATTCGCGTTGTAACGGATCGCGCTATAACAGGGTTGAGCTGTGTATATATATAATTACATTTAGTCAATACCCATTAAGCGGACACTAATTAATGTTTAATGTTTAATATTTTATTAATATATTTCGGCTCTATTTTTATTGACCATACTGCTGCGGCTCATTTTATTCTAACACATCGCCGCTTTTTCCCTGGATTTTTTCTCGAATGCGACGCACTTCACCGGGAGCATGCCGCATTCATTTTGCGTTCTCAGTCACGGTCATGCGCGGGTCATGCGCAGTTGTTGCGTTTATTGAGAATGGTTCGGATGTAATAGGTTGCAATTCTTCACGTGTCCGCCAGATGGCAGATATTCATGAATTGTAATGCGCATGCGCTTCAGTAATGTGTCGACTTGCAGGTGTTTTGTTTAAAAAATATACCACAGTGTGCTATTGTAAATTGGTCTTGAGACTGAAGGAAGAGGTTACAATAATGTATCAATTTAGGCTTTTCATTTTTAAAGAAAGAAAAAGACCAGTTTCTGTTATTCTCCAGAGACCCGCCGCCATGAGTGTTCAAGTGCAGCCCGTTTTCCAAAAACCCGACAGAACTTACGCGTATTTGATATGGGCCGCGATTAATGCAACAGATGATAAGATGGCAACAGTTGTTCAAATTTATCAGTATTTTATCGAAAACTATGACTTTTACAAATTTTCGCCAGCTCCTCATGTGTGGAAGCGTGCAATAAGGAAAAGGTTATGTAGCGATCCATGTTTTTATCGTATTGATCCACAATTTATTGGAGGGTATTGGTGTGTATCACCGGCTTTTTCCTGTATCTACAGTATGATCATGCAGACGGCAAAAGGCGAAAGGTTGTGTTAAAACAAACTAGGAGGCGCCTGCACGACAGGGAGGTGAATGGCAGCTTAGAGTGTGAGCTCCATCACCTCCGGCGTTTCAAAATGATCTAACTCTAGCAAAACCACAGCAACTGCATAATTCAGAACCTGCAGAACGTGTCTGAATATACAGGGATGGCATCAAGCAAGACTTTAAGGAGAAAAACACAGCGGGTGTCTACTTATTTTAAGAGCAAAGAGGCTGCCAGGGCTGACATACCTGAGTCTCCAGTGCAGACAGCATCAGCAGACCCAGGAATGGACTCCTCAACTGAAGAACCAGATGATATGGCTGTAATGAGACGTAAGGACATGAAGGAGTTTTGCAGCAATATGAAACAATTCTTTAAGTCTGAACTCTGGGCGCTTCGGAAGGATGTGGATGCACTGGGGGAGCGTACGGCCGCTTTGGAATCCAGGGCAGATGAGACAGCTACATCCACAGCACAAACGCAAGCTCAAATGACCACCTTAAAGGCACAGATCACTTCTCTAGAAGATAAAATTGAGGACGCAGAGAACCGCGACCGGCGCTGTAACATACGACTGAGAGGGGTGCCAGAATCTATAACAGACCAAGAGAAATTCACCTCAAGGTGGCTGGAACATATATTCCCAGACATGGCTGCCAGAGACCTGGTTCTGGAGAGATGCCACCGGGCGCTGAGGGGAAGACCTCAGCAAGGAGACCCCCCGAGGGACGTGGTGCTTAGATTCCACTGCTACCGCACCAAAGAAGAAACATGCCATATAGCGAGGGAACGGAAGGTGGTGCAGTTTGAGCAAATAAAATTTCAAGTGTATCAGGATCTGTCACCTGCCACGCTAGCAAAACGGAGAGCAATGGCTCAGTTACCAGAACGCTACGCGATCAAGAGATCAGATATCGCTGGCTATTCCCTTGTGCCCTTATGGTCTTTAAAAACGGAGTGGCACATACCCTCAAAAATATGAAGGACACTGAGGGATTCCTTAGGAGGGTCCTGGGATCAGCGCAGAGTCCCCCTCACCATGCGGCGGCTAAAGATGGCGCCCCCGCGCCCTCATGATCTAACCAACGACTGAGACACTGAGCCCTGCATAAGAGACCCTCCGCTTTTCACAAACACCGGAATATGCTGTTTTGACCAACCCCAACACTGCCCCTAACGACCTTGGGACCACATTGGACCGTATGGGACTTCTTCTGCAGCCTTCACCAGTCCCTAGAGAGGGGAATCGGCACCCTCCAACGCAGCAGGTCCTACTCACGTTTTTGAATCGGCGGCCATCTTCCCTTGCTCCTTCCCCGAGGCGCGTGGTAACTTCACTGATCTTCGCGGGCTTGTCCAGTGACGTCATCACCCCGCGCCGCCTTCTCGCGAGAGCTGGATCCCTGGCGCCTGCGCAGTAGAGGGAGGAAGCGGAGGCGCTGGCTGACGACGCAGCCCCTCACCAAGATGGCCACTGAGGAGCGCCACCACGGCGTTCCCCCCCGAGGACGCACGGAATGGGAAGACTAGAGGAGGCACAGCTGCAGAGAGACTCCGGCCATGCTATAAGGCTGCATGGCGGCCTCCGCTCATGATTCTACCCCAGAACTGTGGTCTCCCATAAGCACACACACAATAAAAAGGATCTAAGGGAAAGGGGGGGGAGGAGGAGAAAGGGGGAGGAGGAGAGGGGGGGTGGGGGGGAAGAGGAGAGGGGGGGTGGGGGAGAGGGGTTTAGTGGGGGGGGGAGGATGGGGAGTGGGGGGGAGGAGGAGGTGTGGGTGGGTTGGAGGGGGAGTGGGGGGAGGAGGAGGAGAGGGGTGGTAGGGGAGGGAGGAAAGGAGAAGTGGGGGGGAGGAGGGGAGAGAGGGGGGGAAGAGGAGGAAAGGGGGGGAGGATAAGGAGAGGGGGGGTGGGGGAGGAGGAGAGGGGGGGCGGGGAAGCGGAGAGGGGAGAGGGAAGGGAAGAGGAGAGGAGAGCGGGGAAGAGGCTGGCTGGGTTCCCACACACAGAAACCAATCCCACCACAAGGTTCATTATAAAAGGTATAAAAAATTAGTTGAGCCCCACGACCACTCTCTAGAGAGACTAAAGCCTATCAATCCCTATAAAGCGTTAGTTGGGATACTAGCCTCCCAGCTTGAGATACCAGGATGCATGGCACAGGAGTAGCTAAGCTACTGAACAACGTAGTTCCTGGAGGTATATCGATAGTGAAGCTATGCGGGAGCGGGGAGGCATGCTGTTTCCGCTACGTCTATGGAGCTCACGCAGATGGATCTCTGCATAGGGCTGCGAGGAGATATGTAGTTCACAATTTAAGGGGGGATAGGTTGGTTAGGGGGTATAGACAGACTGACGAGGGATAATTGTTTGTTATGATGGGCTCAGATTCACGAGGGGTAGGGTAAATTTGTTCATCAGTGTAAATATCCTCATACATGGTAGAGTTACCCAGAAGAAGAGGGATGCTATGGACATGATCATCTCAGACTGGAGGTCTATGAGTTAGCATCCTACAAGGAGCTAATTAGATGGGTTCCAAGTGGGTGGCGTGGTTTAGGAAGGGCGACAGAAGGTAGACACAGGGCAAAATTTTCTGTTATGTTTGGGAAATGTTTTTGATATGCAGTTTCTGTTCCAGTTTCCAACGTTGAAGAGTTTTACGGAGTTGAATATAGTAGCTGATTACTAAAAACACGCCGGCGGGGTCCCCCGTGTCGGCGTGCATGTGTTTCCAGATACGATCCCTGAGAAAGAGGGATTGCAAACAAGTCCCAGGGAGGTCGGGTCCCAGCAAGATGGAGAGATCCCTTTGTAAGACTGGGCCAGGAGACTAACCCCATGGGCGCAAGGGACACCCTCGGGGGCTCCCGAGGTGGACTCTTGTTTTTTTATTATTTGATGTCACTTCCATGTTGATGTTATATATGCATGTTATTTTTTGTTTCCTCCATACTGTTTTTACCTACATCTGGTCCCCCCTCCCCTGCCTTCCCACCCTCCCTTCCCTCCCTTCCACCCCTCCCTTCCCTCCCTTCCCCCCCTCCCCTCTCCCCCCTCCCTCCCTCCTGCCTCTCCCTCCCTCCCCCTCCCAGAGGAACATCAGCCACACCGGCAAAACACACAACAGATGGTACAGGTGCGTCTCGGAACTACGGACCGGGCATGCTCCAAGGATGGAGGCTTGGGTGAGTCCAAAGATATCAAGAAGCTATTCTACACACACATTAATAAATGGCGTTGATACTTATTTCCCACAACGTACAGGGCTTTAACAATCCAACCAAATGGAAGCTGGCTTTTACAGACTATAAAAGGAAACACACTGAAATCCTCTTTTTGCAGGAGACACACTTCAGTAAATCAAGTGCCCCCAAATATCTTGACAAAGATTTTACCCAGGTTTTCACATCTGCAGCAGCAGTTAAAAAACGGGGGGTAGCTATATTAGTCCGAAACAGCATTCCGTTTGAAGTGCAGCTAACTAAACGTGATATTGATGGTAGATACATTATTGTTGTAGGAGCAATTAGGGGGCAGAGAATTACGTTGGCTTGCTTGTACGCCCCCAGCGAGAAGAGCACAATCTTTTTCGATAAGTTTTTCAGAACCCTGAACTCAGTGGCCCAAGGGAGCGTCGTGCTCGCTGGTGACTTTAACATAGTCATGCAACCGCACCTGGATAGGTCAGGGGTTGTAGGTCAATACAACAAAGGAGCGGGTGTATCTTTGCGCCGGGGCCTCAAGACCAACCAGTTATCAGATATATGGAGGGAATTACATCCGGCAGAAAGGGATTACACTTTCTTCTCTCACCCCCATGGCTCGTACAGCAGAATTGATTACTTTTTTGTATCCTGTCAACTGGTTCCTACCCGAGCTGGGACCCATGATATTTCATGGTCTGACCATGCAGTTTTTCTTTGGGGTGAGAAGGGAGCGATCCAATCAGGAGCACCTCATGAAAAATAAAAAACATAAAAAACAATAATAGTGTAGTATGTTAATATAATATGGGCTAGATGCAGGTCTTGGCTCTTGAGGATTTTCTACTTACAAAATGTAAGAAAAAGTAGTGCTTTTTTCTGACTCAGTCAGGAGGTGTGTATGTAATGGGTCTTCTATTCCAGGGATGTTAGCATTCAAATCTCCATTCGGTTCATGCAATTGAAACAAAACAGATATAGCCCAGTAGTGCAGATGGTAAATATAAAGCGTTTATATATTGAGGAATAAGGATAGTACTCACACTAAGTACAATTGTATGTACATGTAAAGGTTTCTTTAGCAAATGAATGCTCTTGTTTGCGGCAGTGTTTTCTCCCAGTCTTCCTCCTGTGGCAAAGTGTGTCGCCAGCGACGGCGTCTGACGTCACTTTCGCTTTCGCGGGTGGACCGCATCCGTTGGATATTGATGGCGGCACTGGAGGAAAGTCAGCCTGGGGGTTCTTGCGTCCGGCGTCTTCTCTTTTGGAGGCAGCTGCAGCTAGTTGAATGGCTCAATAAATGGAAATAAAATTAATAAAGTGCTTATGACATCATGAGTATGGGGGAGAAAAGGAAAAAGAGAAAGATGCATCAGTGATTGATTCAATTAATACAAACAGATCTAGACCACAATATTATTTAATTTTGTTTAAAATATGCAGAGGTTTGTTTAAAAAGGCATTAGTCTAAAATTGCTAAAAAAACCTCTATTGTTTGGATTTAGTATATAAATTAAGTTAAGTCATCCCTTACACATATTTAATAAGCAGTGAATTCATCATTTTAAATACATAATGTTAAAAACTTCAAATGATAAATAAAAATGCATAAAAATAAAGAAAAATGTAAAGAAAAATGTGAATTAGATAAAAATAGAGATAAAAAAGTGTATACAAAAATATGAAATATATATAATCATTATGTATGTAAAAAGGGTAAAATCTCAAAATCTGAATTCAAACCGTTTGGAATCAGTGTATTAAGCTTATGAATCCAGTACATTTCTCTTTTGCTAAGATCCACCTCTCTACTGCGTCCCCTCCAATGCTGTTTCACATTTTCTATAGCTATAAATCTTAAACTATCGGGGTTGGATTGGTGGTATTTAGCATAATGTTTTGAGACGCTGTGTGTTAAAATTCCCCTTCTTATATTGCTCAAATGCTCAAGGATGCGGGTACGTATTGGTCTAGATGTTTTCCCTACATATTGTAGCCCGCAGGGGCATTGAAGGACATATATCACAAAGTCCGTATAGCAGTTTATATATTGTTTAATATTAAATGTTTCTTTACTCTTATTACATATAAAGCTGTTTTTTTCCTTCATTTTATGTTGGCAAGCTTTGCATGATATACATCCATAAAAACCTGTCAGGGTTTTAAGCCAACTCTGGTTATCTTCTTTTTTTATTTTTAGAGCACTTGGTGCTATTAAACCTTTCATATTTTGTGCCTTTTTAAAAATAATTTTTGGGATCTCCGGTAAAATTTCACTTAAAATAGTATCTGATTTTAAAACATGCCAGTGCTTACGTAAAATTTTCCCTATATTTTTTGCTTCTTTGTTAAAGGTTGTTAAGAAAGCTGTTTCATAACCATTATTATTTACAATGGAAGACTTATTTTTGGGTTCGAGTAGTTCTTTTCTTTCTAGATTCCTAGCTTTTGTAAATGCTGTATCTAAAATCTCTTGGCTATATTTCTTCTCTATAAAACGGTTTTCTAAAATTTTGCACTGGTCATCAAAAATGTTGTCTTCGGTACAATTTCTACGAAGTCTCCTATATTGACCATAAGGGACTCCGTCCATCCACTGATGGTGGTGACAACTTGATCTTAAAATGAAATTATTGCAGTCGACATTTTTAAAGTGTGTTTTAGTTTTTATTACTCCTCTTTCTATATAAATGTTTAAATCAAGATACTCTATAGACGATTCGCTTATTGTATGGGTGAATTTAAGATTAAAATTATTTATATTTAAATTTAAAATAAATTGTTCTAAACTTTATCTATCTCCCTGCCAGATTAAAATGATATCATCAATGTAGCGCCGCCATAGGACAAGGTTCCCCCCCAGCTCGGCCCCGGACCAGATTGTTTGGTCCTCCCAAAATCCCCTGGAATAGAAGACCCATTACATACACACCTCCTGACTGAGTCAGAAAAAAGCACTACTTTTTCTTACATTTTGTAAGTAGAAAATCCTCAAGAGCCAAGACCTGCATCTAGCCCATATTATATTAACATACTACACTATTATTGTTTTTTATGTTTTTTATTTTTCATGAGGTGCTCCTGATTGGATCGCTCCCTTCTCACCCCAAAGAAAAACTGCATCTGTGGGAAATCTTAGCAAATTTCCTAGAAAGGTTGAGAAGTATCCGGTTGGGTAACATCTTATGTACATTTGTATTTTAAATTTGTATATCACTGTTTATATTCAAGGAAATTGTGGCGCCTATGCGAATCATTTAGAGTACATGGTCTGACCATGCGCCAATAGAGCTAAGGTGCAATAATATCTGAACTGATAGACCCGGGACGAATTGGAAACTTAATGAATCAATCTTAAAAATTCCCGAGATCTGTGATATTATTGGTAACGAGATAGACCAATTCTTTACTATAAATACAGGCTCTGTCGACTCACAGTTAGTGCTATGGGAAGCCCATAAAGCAACATTATGGGGCACGTTAATCAATATCACAGCCAGATGAAAACGAGAAAGAGAGACCAAAATTGTCACTCTCCAAACCAAATTACAGACTCTCTCCTCGAAACATAAAAAAAACTTTAGACCCTAAAAATCTACAGGAGGTAAAAGATGTCAAAATTTAACTTAACATGCTACTAGCTTCCAGAGCTGACAATTCACTGAGTTGGTCAAGGAGAAAATTTTACGAGAAAGCGAACAGGCCGGATACAATGCTGGCCCGCGTGCTAAAGGACAGGCAAGCTAAATATTACATCCAAGCTATACGCTTAAAATCTGGTATCCCCACATCTAATCCTCAGAAAATTGTAAACAAATTCGGCTCCTTCTATGAAACACTATAAAACGGTGAAAAAGTGGCACATAACTCTATAACGAGCGGTGCCCTAAGAGATTTCTTAACCAGCTCGAAACTAGGGAGATTGATGGACACAGATAGAGCAGCTTTGAATGCTGACTTCACTATTGAAGAACTATCTCAGGCCATTAAAGAACTGAAACCATCAAAGGCCCCTGGGCCAGATGGATTCTCAGGGCTTTACTATAAGAAATTCATAAAGCTACTCGCCCCAAGGTTGCTCCGCATGTTTAACGCAATTTTAGCGGGAGCCCCCATCCCCAAGGAGATGTTAAAGGCGTCAATATCACTAATTCATAAAACTGGGAAAGACCCACTAGATTGCAAAAGTTACTGGCCTATATCATTAATTAACGCTGATGTTAAATTATACGCTAAATTATTGGCCAATAGACTTAGTCTCATCCTACCCAGACTTATACACCCAGATCAAGTCGGATTTATCAAGGGCTGGCAAGCAGCGGATAATACACGACGATTTATTGATCTGTTGGATTTGGCAAATAGTAAGGCAACTCAAAGCATGTTGTTAAGTCTGGATGCAGAAAAAGCTTTCGATAGGATAGACTGGCCATATTTAAAAGAGACGCTTGCGACATTTTGCTTCGGAGATCGGGTGAGCGAGACGATTCTGTCGCTGTACTCTAACCTCACCACCAGGGTCATACACCAAGGCTACCCCTCTCTGCCATTCCAAATAAAGAGTGGCACGAGACAGGGCTGCCCATTATCCCCGCTTTTATTTGCCCTATGTATCGAACCACTGGCGGTGCAAATCAGAGGAAACCCAGACATCTCAGGGTTAAACTTATACTCCCAGACCCATAAAGCGGCCCTGTATGTGGATGACATCCTCTTGATTATCACAAAACCCCTTACTTCCTTACCAAACCTATTCGACCTACTAGACCGATTCTCTAAGGTCTCCGGCTTCAAAATCAATCAATCCAAGTCGGAAGCCCTCAACATCAACCTCCCTAGACGCATAGAGAAATTACTAAAATTGAATTTCAAATTTAACTGGCAACAAAACCACATAAAATACCTTGGTGTCCACATCACCAAAACTGTAAAAATCGTGTACAATGCAAATTACCCAACCTGATTTGGACCTTAAAATCTGATTTACGGAAGTGGACATCCAAAAGGTTATCCTGGATTGGACGTATCCATACTGTCAAAATGAATTTACTCCCCCGTATATTATACCTTTTCCAAACTCTTCCAGTGCCACTCAGATGGAGGGACTTGCACTCACTTCAATCTGAAATCTCCAAATTTATCTGGGGAGGTAAAAAACCGAGAGTAAGTAAATTAAATATGAAAAGATCTGTGGTAGAAGGCGGCCTAGCAGTACCCTGCCTGGTATCATATTACAAGGCGGCACAATTAAGTCAGATTGTACAATGGCAATCTAACCCAAAGTTGAAGAGATGAGTGGAATTAGAAAATGCTGCATGTGCACCTCTGGAACTGAGCAGCTTAATTTGGTTACCTAAAACGGCGCGAAAATTCACCGCCATGCCGCTCTCCTCGGTGACCAACTCAGTGTCAATCTGGGAGTCTACGAAAATTTGGCATTCCCTCACGACAAAACATTCCATCGTGACACCCATCTGGAATAATCCTGATTTCACTCCGGGTCTATTGTCAGTAATATCTCAATCTGGAGACAGAGGGGCTACAATCGGATTAGAGATCTGGAGTGTCATGACAGAAAAATCAAAACATTTGACCATATCAGGGTAGAAAAAGAGATTCCCCACTCAGAATTCTTTAGATACCTCCAGATCAGGGCATTTTATAACACATTTATAAAACAGAGCTCCTCATACTTCCTCCCAAACCTGGCCCTACTACCTCCTTCCACATTACTGTTGGAACTACAATCATTCACCCAGTAGCCCAAGCACGCTGCCTAGGGGTCACATTCGACTCCTCTCTCACATTCGCCCCTCACATTCAAAACATTTCTAAAACTTGTCGCTTTTTCCTCTGCAATATAACTAAGATACGCCCTTTCCTCTGTTGTTCGACTGCTAAAACTCTGACTCAGGCCCTCATTCTCTCCCGTCTTGATTACTGTAACCTCCTGCTGTCCGGCCTTCCTGCCTCTCACCGGTCTCCCCTACAATCTATCCTAAATGCTGCTGCCAGAATCACTCTACTCTTTCCTAGATCTATCTCAGCATCTCCCCTCCTGAAATCCCTCTCCTGGCTTCCGATCAAATCCCGCATCTCACACTCCATTCTTCTCCTCACTTTTAAAGCTTTACATTCTTCTGCCCCTCCTTACTTCTCATCCCTAATTTCTCGGTATGCACCATCCAGACTCTTGCGTTCTTCTCAAGGATGTCTTCTTTCTACCCGCCTTAAACCTTTTTCACTGACTGTCCCACACCTCTGGAATGCCCTTCCCCTCAGTACCCGACTAGCACCCTCTCTATCCACCTTTAAGACCCACCTTAAGACACACTTGCTTAAAGAAGCATATGAATAGCACTGTGGATATTCTAAACACGATACATATTGCTTGGCCCCCTGCAGACGCACTTACCAGAACTCCCTCCTACTGTCTCTGTACGTTCTCCCTACCTACCAATTAGACTGTAAGCTCCTCGGGGCAGGGACTCCTCTTCCGAAATGTTACTTTTATGTCTAAAGCACTTATTCCCATGATCTGTTATTTATATTATCTGTTATTTATTTGATTACCACATGTATTACTACTGTGAAGCACTATGTACACTAATGGCGCTATATAAATAAAGACATACAATACATTTGCCCCATACCCCCTATTAACATCTTTCGAAAAGCTCTGTCTGGCTGAGACCGACACAAAGGGACTTACATCTCAGCTATACGGAGAAGTGATCAGTTCTGGTGAACATGAGCAGCAGATACCCTCATTCCGACCTCAATGGGAAACAGATCTGGGAGAAAACTTAGAGGATGAAGAATGGAGCGCTATATTTATGGCCACAGCGAAGAGATCAATATGCACCACTCTCAAGGAGAACACATATAAAGTCCTAATGCGATGGTACCTCACCCCACTGAAATTATCAAGGTTTGTGCCGGGATCCCATCCCCTGTGCCCCTGCCAGTGCGGAGGAACAGCCGACCTGTTACATATGCTGTGGTCTTGCCCACGGATCTCTCCACTATGGGAGGCGATTAGACATTGGACACAGAGACTGTTCGATCTCACCATTCCCCCAGACCCGTGGCTGTTCCTCCTGAACAGGCCATTGACGGGCCTTTCCAAAGCACATAACAAACTAATTGCCCATTTTGCAATTGCAACACGGTGTGAGATCGCAGCATTATGGAAACAATCTGATATCCCAACCATCCCAAAGATTCGGAATTGAATTTGGTTCATTTGCCAGATGGAAAAGTTAACGAGTTTAGTTAACGATACTGGTGACAATTTTCTAAAAGTCTGGACGCCTTGGCTGGCACAGACAGATATCCCGGGGATTGAGAGGTCCTCAATATGGCTCTGATAGCAGTAGATGCGTTCTCCTTGGGCTTACAGGAGGTATTCTATACCCCCAATACCCTATATAGCAGCATTATAATGTCAGTAATGTGAGAGACGACTAAGCTCGCAAGCGTCTGAGATGCTCGGCGCTGGGCCCCGTGTTGCATCTACTACCAACGCACTCCCCCTACCTCACCCCCAACCTACCCCTCTCCCCTCCCCATCCCGCCTCGACCTCCCCTCCCTTTTCCTTATTTTTTTTATTGTGAGTGTGTATTGTCTCCCCTTTTAAGTTGAGTTATAAGTGTCTGTTTGTCCACTTAAGTAGGGACGGCTTGGACTGTATGGTCCACACCAAAATACCCGGAAGACGGTTCCCGAAGCACAGTAGGACCTTGTTGCTACTTACACAGTTGTTAAAATATTGTTTACATACAAGACAAAAGTATTCTGTAATGTATTTTCTGCTGTTTTGATTCAATAAAAATGTAAGTTATATAAAAAAAAAAAACAACTAAGAAACGACAGTCGCTGCCAAGCAATGCGCCAGCACCAGCACCGGCTTCCAATAACGGTCCCACCATCGGTGACAACCCTTGCTGTCTGTCCAGCAAGCCTGAGCCGGATTTCGCGTGCAGTTTCGATCAAGCTTGCATGTACCTAAGCGATTTCCAGCTTCATCAGCTGATTGGTCTAGTAGTCCCGCTGCCAACTATCAATGTGTATGATCAAGAATACTGGACTGGCAGTGGCCCGGCGCCGGCGCCAGCTGAATGGGAAATTCTATGGTGAGTAATGTTGCCGTATTTATTTTATTTTAATTTTTTTATTTTGAAAATATCAATATCAGTGCGATTCAAAAGTCAAGTGATTCTCCTGTAAGCAATATCATTGGCTGAGCGGCTTCTACAGTACTGCAGATACTGAACAATTGGTGGAATTCTAGGCGCATGCGCATTGGAACCTTCTTGAAACGCATATGCGTGTCATCACATCGACGGTAGGCGCATGCGCATGTGAACAGGAGATGGCCCCCGAGAAAATTATTGGTGGGACTGGCTGGGAACTTCTTTAGGGGACTGACCATTGCAGTAAAACTTTTCTTTTTGTTTTTCCTCAGAAAAGAAAACGGCTAATTTCGATTTCGATGGATAATATCGCTTTGTGTAACAATGCCTGCACATTGCTGAATCAGATTTAAACTACTGTGTCGCTGGAGAGATTTGCAACCTTTGCATTCCACACAAAAGGTCGCATATCTACAGTATGAGGCCGCGGCCAAAACACCCCGTCAAGCTGCATGTGTGTGGTCCCATCTCTAGGCATGGACCAGGATGCATTGTCATCTTTGAAGGTAAAATATATAAAATATAATGTAGCCTTATGCACTGTACTTTACTAGTTAGCTTTACTGTATGCACTGTACTGTATTATTGTGCAGTTTTTTGAGCACTTATCTTTTCTTGTTATAGGACTCCTGAATAAAGCTTTCTTCCAAGACAAAATTGTGCCTAAGATAGTGGAATACATCACAAGCATGTTCCCGGATGGTCACCATTTCTACCAGGACAATGATCTGAAGCACACCGCGTCAACAGCGCATATCCTTGAGCGCAGTATCAACTAGGTGAAGACACCAGCGGAGTAAGTGCGGTAACCGTGTCTCATTTTTTCCCCACTGTTTTCACTGTGTACTGTATCTCTTAAACTAATTGTCCTTTTTTTCCAATGACAGATCGCCAGACTTCAATCCGATCGAAATGGTCTGGCATCAGCTGAAGGACAATATCCGGAAAGTGGTGAAACCCTCCAAAAAGGATGAGTTGGCGAAAGGCATAATGAGTTTTTGGAACGATGTACTCACCGTGGAACGCTGCAATAAATATATAGACCATATTGCGACTGTGTTGCCCATTGTGATCGCGCGTAATGGGCAAGCATCAGGAAAGTAATACTGTACTGTAGTATTGTAAGTACAGTATGATACAGGTAAGTATGGCACAGATCTTTTCGTTCCTGATAGACAGAGTATTCAGTAGTTACAGTACAGACTAGTTTGCAATGCCATAATGCCATAATACAGTATGCACCTTCAGTACAGTAACTGCTCAATTTTTTTCTTTCCAGAGAGAGCAGCACCAGCCATCTGGTTACATAGTATTTAACAGTAGTCAGAGTATACAGTAGTCCCAGTATAGACTAGTTTGACAGTACTACAGTAACTGCCTACTATAGTCCAATGTGGAGTAGCTATACAGTACACAATGCCATAATACAGTATGCACCTAACTACTAATTTTTTTTCTTTCCAGAGAAAGCAGCACCAGCCATCTAGTACTACACATCACACAATGCCATAATACAGTACGCACATAACTGCACTCATTTTTTATTTTCTTGTCTTTTCAGGAAAAAGGGATGGCCTTGGGGGGAAGCGGGGTGTTGTGTGCATTCTAATCTATTTGTACAGTCAAGTGTACAGTACTGTATATAAACAGCAGTAATGATGTACACAAAACCTCTCTTCTCTCAATGAACTACTGTACTGTACACAGAATGAGGAAGAAGATAAAGACGGAAAAAATATATTACTATACTGTATATATATATTATAAATTATATATTATTAAATAATATTATTATAAATGTGCATTATTCATGTTTATCCATGTTTTTTAAATGTTTTATAAATGTTTATCCAATTTCATTCTGCCAGAAGGACTTAATAAAGACTGCATTATATATTATTCATGATTGTTTTTATATTTGTATTTTTTGGTTCCTGATAAAAGAAAATAAATATTTATTTACATTCCTGCTAATCATAATCATTGACAACCCCCCCCCCCCCACACACACACACCTACAGTATACCAAAGAAAAAGAATGAATGACAAAACAACATGAATCAGTTAATGGTTTTTTTAACTCTCAATTCTCACAATGCTGTGCAAATCAGATTTACATTTCAAATTCGAGAAGGGACTTTCCAAAGCGTTACCATAAACAAAGCCTCAAAGGGTTGGGGGGATTGGGTGAGTCATGCGCAGTAATCAGCTTGCTCCCATCTCAAAGAGGATTACATGCAGGCGCAGTGAGGTGATTGATGCTCGGCTAGGGACGGATTAAAAACACAATGTCTAGCTTCAGAAAATTAATGACTCAGTGGAGGTGTCTGTCGATAAGAGTTTGTGTGTGCATGGGGGAGGGGTTGCATGAAGGATTAGCTGTTCATCAGTTCAAAGAAATTACATAGAGTAGAGTACAGTAATTTCAAAAGGCAGTTCATCATAATAATTTGATCCCTACACCCCCAAATACAGTACATAAAAAGCCCTTAAATCAACCATGTGCAGTCAAACGCACAGGGTCGCAGTCAAAAGCTACAGCACAGATTGAATATCGTAATATCAAGATTGTTTTTGCAGGCTTGTGGATAAAATAACAGTTAAAAAATTATAATAATTTTTTTTTTTGGGCACTCACTCAAGCAAGCAGTGGTGGGTGAAGTTACAGGCGCATGCACAGTAATCAACTAGCTCCTATCCGAAAGAGGATTAGAGTACACACAGGCGCATAGAGAGCTGATGCTCTGCTAGGGACTGATTCAAAACACAATGGCAAGCGTTTTATATTTATTTATTTTGTTCCTGGTAACATAAATATTTATTTACATTCCTGCTAATCATAATCATTGACAATGGGTTTTTTAACTCTCAATTCTCACAATGCTGTGCAAATCAGATTTACATTTCAGATTCGAGAAGGGATTTTCCAAAGCGTTACCGTAAACAAAGCCTCAAAGGGTTGGGGGGGGGGGGGTTGGGTGAGTCATGCGCAGTAATCAGATACATAGCTCCCATCTCAAAGAGGATTACACGCAGGCGCAGTGAGGCTTTTTAGCTCGGCTATGGACAGATTAAGAACACAATGACTAGCTTCAGAAAATTAATGACTCTGTGGAGGGGGGGGGGGGTTGGGTGAGTCATGCGCAGTAATCAGCTAGCTCCCATCTCAAAGAGGATTACACGCAGGCGCAGTGAGGCTTTTTAGCTCGGCTATGAGCGAGCCTTGTGTGTGTTCGTGGGGGAGGGGCTACAGGGTACAGCTGCATGAAGTTCAAAGATAATGACATACTGTACTTTAGTTTCAAAAGGCAGTTCATCATAATAATATGATCCCTACACCCCCAAATACAGTACGTAAAAAGCACACAAATCAACCATGTGCAGTCAAACGCACAGGGTCGCAGTCAAAAGCTACAGCACAGATTGAATATCGTAATATCAAGATGGTTTTTGCAGGCTTGTGGAGAAAAAAAAAAAATTAGAATAAAAAAAATGTTTTTTTTTTTGGTCACTCAATCAAGCAAGCAGTGGTGGGCGAAGTTACAGGCACATGCGCAGTCATCACCTGCTGTCAAGCAGGAATGCGATTGAAACCAGACACACATTCAAAGGAATGGTGTGGGAGAGATGTACTGCATTGTAGAGAAGATAAGAAGTTGAAATACCCTGCAGTGCAGTAAATTATCCTGAGCGAGGGGAGAGCGCTGTATATGCCGAAATGTGACACTGTTACAGTACTGTACATGCCTATGCGTTTCAACAATTTTCAAATGAGACATACTGTACAGTACAGCACTGCAAATGCATGTACAGTACACTTTAAATATGAAAATTTACAATTACTGCGCGCGCACACACAGATTGTGTACTGACGTAGGTTGAACCGCGAAGGTATTAGACTTCCAAGACAACAGCTTGCAAACGCCCCCCTGAGTTTTTACACGGCATTGCAGTATTGCAGACAGCGAGAATAAAATACTAATATCACGAGCGCTAAAATAACGAAATTCACTCCGGGCAAAAAAAAAAAGCACCTAACTGGGATAACCTGAGAGCCGCGGATCTATCCGTTTTAGACTCAGGTCGGCCGCCACTGTATTTTAGCCTTTTAAGGATTTTATGTGTTGTTCCTCCTCAAAGCATCTGCTAATAATTAATAACAAGTATACTTTTTATCTATAGTTTTTTAAATTTTATATATTTAATGGTGGATTATTAAACTCTACAATATGATTTAGTTATATAATTTGATTGTGTATATTGTATGTATTAACCATTAACCACTACTGATAATCATTGTATTGAGGCAGTGCTGAGGTACTACTCTACAAGCCTTTTAACATTCAATTTTCTCTGGCTACTCCACTGGTAATTAGTATATCTCAGTTTGTTTATAAGTTGCTTAGCAACGGTGAGGGTATGTAGGCACCACTGTCAATTCTACATATAACCTCTGATGAAGTCGCCTTGAGCGACGAAATGCGTAAGGACTCTTTGAAGCCGCATTACGTCATCACGCGGTGACGCAGTCGGGCGAATCATGTCCAGGGCTGCTAATGAGGCTGCGAGTATTCAGCTCATTACACAACGGGACTCCGTTTCTATCATCTAGGCGCGTCAGCTGTTTGTGAGCGAATCCGTGCAGCAGTATCTCCTCGGAGGACTATTATCGTGGCAGTGATATATTCACAAATGCTTTTATTTCTGTGAACCTTGTGAGTGAACATTTTCCCTTCCTTCTTTATCCCCTATATTAAATTTACGTGTTACACTATGGGGTTTCAACTCTTTTGTTTTTTCCTTTATTAGGTCTACCCATAAGATATGGCACCTTCAAGAGCTGCATATTATCCCTATTGCTGGAATTGATTTCTATCATTGTTGATCCACAGACAGGACATCTTTGGGACTGGTTATTTTATGTTTTATGTTGTTTGTTGTTGTGTGTCTCTCTCTCTCTCTCTCTCTCTCTCTCTATCTATCTATCTATTTATCTATCTATATATATTTGTGTGTGTGTGTGTGTATGTTTGTTTCAGCTTCTACGGGCATTTTCCTCCTCCTCCAACTGCATTGGAAATGGCTGGCATCAAATGACGCCACGTTGCCATGCCAACATGATGCTCGTGACGTCATGACGTCACGCGGCGTCAAGGATATGAGGAGGCAGCCTCGGAGAAGACACTGGGTAGTGCAAGGAGGTGCTGGGGAGCACAAGACGCCTGGAGAGCAAAGGTCTAGAGCTGAAGTGACTGAAGCCCGGCGTCGCATGTTCTGGCCCACCCGACCGGCGATACGCGCATCTGCAGGACACCAGAAGTAGGTGTCCTGCAAGCAATGATCAGCCACCTGGACAAACTTCTTCTGCACAGGTGGCCCCTTTCCTTCCAATGAATACAGACACCCACCCACAGCCAGTCACCCACCCTGAGAGTCAGTCATCTGCACACCTACCCAACCAGTCAGTCACCCATCTACCCAGTGAGTCATAGTCACCCATCCAATTGTCAGTCATCAGTCATAGTCACCCACCCAGTCACCCACCAAGTCAGTCACCCACACAGTTAGTCAGTCACCCACCAAGTGTGACGGTTCACGGGATTCCTTCCCCTCCTTGTATCCCTGGCGCTGCGCTTCCCCTGCCTCTGATATCCCTTCCTTACTTACCCGATCTGTTTTCCCTTCTTCCTCCCGCATCTGTCCCTCTGCGGCATCCCCTGACGCTCTCCCAGCGTCTGCGCGTTCCCCGCAGGGCGCGCGCGTTCTCAAACTCCCGATTCCCTCTGCAGTACTCCCCGCTCACGGCCTTCCTCTGCTCCCCCTCCGGTCCCCTTACCTCCTGCAAACTCACCTCGGTTCTCTCCCCTCCCTCGGCGGGTGCCCCCGCGGCGCTCTTGACACAGCCTGTGCACACGCACTCTAACCTTACAGAGGGCGCGCGCACACGCTCCTCTTCTAAGCCTTCCCAGACCTCTGGCTCCTCCTCCCATGCTGTACAAGCTATCTCCCTCTCTTGTTCACCTGTCACCTCCCTCTCGCCTTCTCACCTATCCCTGCTGCCTCTCACTTCACCCTCTGCTCCTCCTCTCTCTCCCATTGGTGTTCCCCCCTTTATAACCCCTGTCTGTCCTCTCACTCATTGCTCTGCATAGCTTCTTGTAACCTCTGTGTGTGCAGTCCTATGCTTGGCTCTCCTGTGTCTTTCAGTGTTTGTTCCTGCTCCTGCTTACCCTTTGATCTCCCTGGCTTGAACTCTGCTTTGTACTGGATTACCCTGCTCTCTCTTGCCCTTGAACCCTGCTTACGGATACGACTTTGCTGCCTTCTGTTATCCCTGGACTCTGCCTTACGGACATCCCTATCCGAACTCTGAATCCCAAGGCGTTGCAAGTATACTTTAACCATCTTTCTACAGCCCGGCAACGCACTACCACACTCCGTGCATGCCCTCACTGCTGTTGGTACGTGTTTTAACCCTACCCACCTCAGTACTGGGAACTGGCCAGGTCTGCGGGCATACAGGTGTTACACCAAGTCAGTCAGTCACCCAGTCAGTCAGTCAGTCAGTCAGTCAGTCACCCAACCACCCAGTCAATCACCCAGTCAAACACCCACCCTGTCACCCACCCTGTCACCTACACACCCTGTAACCCACTCTGTCACCCACACACTGTCACCCACACTCTCTCTCTGTCACCCACACACACTCTCTCTCTGTCACCCAAACACACTCTCTCTCTGTCACCCACACACACTCTCTCTCTGTCACACACACACTCTCCCTCAGTCACCACTCTCTCTGTCACCCACTCTATTTCTCTCACCCACTCTATCTCTCACTTTCTCTCTCTCTCTCACACACACACACACTCACACACACTCTCTCTCTGTCACACTCTTTCTCTTTCATCTACACTCTCTCTCTATGTCACCACACTCTCTCTCTATCACCCTCTCTCTCTCCCTCTCTCTCTCTCTCTCTCTGTCACCCACACACTCTTTCTCTCAATCAACCACACTCTCTCTCTCTGTCACGGGAGACTCCTGTGGCGGGTAGGATCTCGGTGGCCGGAACAGCACGAGCGTAGTAGGGGTCACAAGCAGGGGTCCGAGGCAGGCGGCAGGTAGCAAAGTCAGGTACAAGCAGAGGTCCGAGGCAGGCGGCAGGTAGCGAAGTCAGGAAACAAGCAGAGGTCCGAGGCAGGCGGCAGGTAGCGAAGTCAGGTAACAAGCAGAGGTCGGCACGAGGAGACTGGAACAGGACAGGGGAGCAAGGACAGGTCTGGGGGCAAGGAATGAGAACAGGAACAAACAGGGACAAGCAGATTACCAGCAAGGGCTTTTACTGTAAACAGACTTCTATAATACAGGTACAGGTACAGAAAACAGATCAGGATCAGAAGCATGTGCATAAGGAGTCTGACTTCAAGCAAAGGCAAAAACAACAGACAGGAAGCAAGCTATAAAGGACAGAGACAGGAGCAACAAGAAGACAGACAGACAGAGGAACCAGAGCCAACAGAAGGCAGCAGCACACCCAGTGGACAAGGAAGCTAGGCTAGGCAGGAGGTCTAGGC